>NC_140169.1:144576230-144615092 GCF_963971535.1 Notolepis coatsorum | reverse complement strand
ACAACCCCAAGTTACGGCTTCACCTCCAAAACCCTCCATACCTGTCTCACCCCCCCACCCCCCTGCACTTCAGCTCAACCCTCCATACCTGTCTCACCCCCCCCTGCACTTCAGCTCAACCCTCCATACCTGTCTCACCCCACCCCCCTGCACTTCAGCTCAACCCTCCATACCTGTCTCACCCCACCCCCCTGCACTTCAGCTCAACCCTCCATACCTGTCTCACCCCCACCCCCCCCCTGCACTTCAGCTCAACCCTCCATACCTGTCTCACCCCCCCCTGCACTACGTGCGACCTTCCAGACGGGGTGGAGGCACTGGCCTCATGACATCTCCTTCATGGGCTACAAACGTAACACCACTCCCAGAACTGTCACTCTCCTCTCTCGAATATCATGCAGTATCTGTCTCTAATCCTTTCAATCTCACCATTGTTACACTCTACCGCCCTCCAGGTACACTCGATCACTTCACAGATGAGCTGGACATGCTTCTTAGCTCCTTACCGGAAGATGGTACCCCTCTCCTTCTATTGGGCGACTTCAACCTGCCTGACTCATCTCAGTCAGTCATAGTAGTCTCCCTCCTACAATCGTTTGACCTGACTCCCACTGCCATGCCTCCCACCCACAAAGCAGGCAACTCCTTGGATCTCATATTTTCCCGTAACACCAGCATCATTAACACCACGGTAACTCCCCTACATGTATCTGACCATTCCTTCATATCCTTCTCACTAACTCTCATGCTTAACCGAAAGGTCTTCACCCCAACTCAAACAGTCTCACTCAGACGCAACCTGCCCTCCCTATCCCCCTCCACCCTCTCCTCTGACATACTATCCGCTCTACCTTTGAGTGACACCTTCTCTGCTCTCTCCACAGAGATGGCAACCTCCACCCTCCTTTCAGCCCTTGCAACCTCCTTCAACAAGCTCTGTCCCCTCGTTGAGAAACCTGCCCGCCGTTCCCCACCCAGTCCATGGCTGACAGATCCAGTGAGAGAACAAAGACAGGTCCTGAGAGCAGCTGAAAGGAAGTATAGAAAGTCACGCCTCACTGCTGACATCGACACATATCACAACCTCTTGTTAACATTCTCCAAAACCATCACTAATGCCAAAGCTTCTTTCTTCCACCATAGGATCGAGGCCTCTGCCAAGAATCTTCGCAAACTGCATGCTACCATGTCCTCCCTCCTCACTCCCCCCCCACCCCCCCCTCCCTCATCTTTCTCTGCCGAAGACTTTGCGATCTTCTTTGAGGAAAAAGTGGAGAACATCCGCAGCTCCTTCTCCCAACCCCCACCAATTCCAAATGCTGAATCGAGAACCTCATCCTTCACTCTGTCATCTTTCTCTCCCATTACAGAAGCAGAGACCCTGACACTGGTAACGTCGAACCGTCCGACTACTTGCCAGCTGGACCAGCTACCCTCCCCACTCCTCCAGACCATAGCACCAGACATCCTCCCATTCCTAACGGCAACCATCAACTCCTCACTCAACTCGGGGGTGGTCCCTACCTCCCTAAAACAAGCCAGAGTCACGCCGCTCATAAAAAAACCAACCCTGAACCCTACCGTCATAGGCAACTACCGTCCTGTCTCTCTTCTCTCCTTCCTTTCTAAAACACTTGAACGTGCTGTATCCAACCAACTTACTGCTTATCTCTTACAGAATGACCTCCTAGACCCTAATCAGTCAGGCTTCAGGACTGGTCACTCCACAGAGACAGCCCTCATTGCGGTCACAGAGGCACTTCACTTAGCAAAAGCGAAAGGCCTCTCCTCTGTCCTGATTCTCCTAGATATATCTGCAGCCTTCGACACAGTCAACCACCAGATCCTCCTTGCGGCCCTCGCAGGAATGGGAGTGGCTGGCTCTGCGCTGATATGGCTGTCATCATACCTCAATGACCGCTCCTACCAAGTGTCATGGAGAGGGACCCTGTCGGCCACCCGCCCCCTGCGGACGGGTGTCCCCCAGGGCTCGGTTTTAGGACCCCTTCTCTTCTCCCTCTACACTAAATCACTGGGTAACATTATCACGTCTCATGGCTTCTCCTACCATTGTTATGCCGACGATACTCAACTCTTCCTCTCCTTCCCTCCCTCAGATATCCACGTCTCTGAGCGGATCTCGGCCTGTCTGTCCGACATCTCCGCCTGGATGACGTCCAACCACCTCAAACTGAACCTAAGCAAAACAGAATTGCTCCACCTGCCGGCCAAATCCTCCCCCCTAACCGACCTTTCAATCACAGTCGAGAATGCAGCTGTGACTGCGTCCCCGACCGCCAAGAACCTTGGTGTTGTCCTCGACGACCAGTTGAACTTCTCTGCTCACATCGCAGCGACGACCAGAACCTGCCGATTCCTCCTGAGCAACGTCAGAAGGATCCGCCCCTTCCTGACAAAAGAAGCCACCCAACTCCTCGTCCAATCAACAGTCATCTCCCGCCTCGACTACTGCAATGCACTGCTCGCTGGCCTCCCGGCCACTGCCACTAAGCCTCTTCAACTCATTCAGAACGCAGCGGCCCGCCTGATCTCAAACCTACCGAAGTCGGCCCATGTCACCCCACTTCTTAGGGACCTGCACTGGCTCCCCATTGCTGCACGAATCCGCTTCAAGGCCCTCGACCTAGCATACCGTGCGGCAAAGGGAACCGCTCCCGCCTACCTCCGGTCAATGGTCTCTAACTACACACCCTCAAGACCCCTACGCTCTGCATCTTCTGGCCGCCTCAGACCTACTCCTATCCAAGCTCCGGGAGGGTCATCAAAGAGAAGTCGCCTATTCTCAGTCCTTGCCCCACAATGGTGGAATGAACTACCCACCCCAGTTAGGACAGCCGAATCACGTCCAATCTTTCGCCGTCGACTAAAGACGCACTTCTTCAACCATTATCTGAATAAAAAAAAAAACTATAAAAAAAAAAAAAAAAAAAATCTAACCCTAACTAACCGTACTGTCATGCACTTGTCCTAATAAACTAACCTACACTGTAGCACTCAACACTTTGATGAACATTGTTACTCAGCTGATAGAGTTGTGCCCTTCCTGATGGCTTGTCGTACAGAACTTGTAAGTCGCTTTGGATAAAAGCGTCAGCTAAATGACTAAATGTAAATGTAAATGTAAATGTAAGAGTTGCGCTGATGGATGGAGACTCCACGCCGGCTCCAACTCATTCACTCTGCCTACAAGAAGCCTGGTTTTCCGTTCAGTCAGCATCATATCTTCCCTAAGAATGGCCTGGCGTGAGTTGTATTCTCCTGTGATTTTTGACATTGTATTTTCCGTATACAATTCTCTCGTGAATTGATTTAATTTCTTTTACTTTTTCAAATGTGCGGTGTTGTCGTGGAGACATATTTTTTTTACTGTACTTAACCCCTTCAGCTTACCCCACATTTAGCGTAAAAAGCCTGACGATTGCATACCCAAAGTAATTTGTGATTTATTATACATCATACTTATAGGCTAGCTGCATGCATGAGTCTGGGCCCCGTTCCCCGTACCTGGTTCAACTAAGTCGATCAAGATGTCATTATCCAGATTCAGTTAACCCGATGTTTGAAGCCGGGATTTTCCTGTTCCTCGAAGGTGGATTCAGTCTCGTTAACTCAAGCCAGACTTGAGACCCAGGATAAGTGCGCGCGGCCGCTCCAGTTGAAAAACCAGCACGTATCGATAGCAGAGATCCTGATTCTCTAGCGGCATTGATTGATTAATTGATTTAAAACTTTATTAACATATTGCAGTACGGCTCAATCGCCTCGCCGACAAGTTAAATGCGTTATCTATAGGCTAATTTTAAGTCCCTCATTACCTCAATCAATCAGATTATATTTCTTTAAACTTGCCTGCTGGATTGAATAATCAAATGAGATCTTGCTAGCGAAAATAATTAGTTAAACTGTTATACAAAATAACGATACGGCTCTCTTCCCATTGATTGATGTATGGTCGATCTTTTTCTTATCTCCACTGTGGTGTAACGGGTTCTTCTTTTGACTTTCACGCAGACGACCGGGGTTCGAAACCTAGTCTTTCCCTTCTTTTTGCGATGTAGGAATAATTCAATTTGGTGCACGTTGAGAGCTATATAAAGAATGACATCCTCAATGCATGTAGATTTATAATATTTTAACTTAAAACTAGGCTACTTTGGCGTATAATCATTAATATTATATTCCAAAAAATTATATTGGAAACACGGGGTTTCGAACACCGGTCGCTGGGTTGCCAGGATTGAGCACTACCGCTGCGCCACTGTGCCAGATGGGATAAAGTCATTGTTTATACATTAATGAACGAGACAAGATCCACAATCCACGCATAGACACTTCAATTTTATGCTTGAATGAAACACAATCCAGGCGCTCCATTAAACATCCACAGCGGAGAATATGAAAGGAATCAGAGCCAAACGAGCAATAGGTTTCAATCATTAAAAATATCCCTGCGGGATTCACATTTGCAATGCTGCGCGTTGTTAAAATAACCACATAATGTGTACATCGCACCGAGCGAGCGCCACGGTATATATAACGTGCATTATTTAGGACAAAGTGAATTTAGTATCAGCATTTTGGGTCTATTTTACATTTCAAAAGCCCCCTCTGGAAGAATGGAGCACAAAAACGTAATTCAGAATGGTATAAAGCAGATCCTAGACTGTGGGAATAATTTCAGGAAAGAGCTGTCACTTCTTTGCGGGGGCGTGGCTGTGCTTCATCCGGCTAACTTGAACTTAACCCTGCTCTCGACCAGGCTCAAACTTTTGGATCTGTTGTCATGGTGATTTGGACAATCCAGGTACGGGGAACGGGAAAGTCCGGCTTAAGTCAGACTTAACCGAAAGTTATCCGGCTAACTCAGTTATCCAGGTACGGGGAACGGGGCCCTGGTCTCTTTTGAAAGGTAACATTCTGAAGTTTCTTACACAATAAAGTAACAAATAGTCTAACTAGAGTTGCCTATCTGTTGCTCATACAGGCAGGTAACTATAAAGAGGAACTATAAATAGTGTCTGTTGCTCATACAGGCAGGTAGCTATAAAGAGGAACTATAAATAGTGTCTGTTGCTCATACAGGCAGGCAACTATAAAGAGGAACTATAAATAGTGTCTGTTGCTCATACAGGCAGGTAGCTATAAAGAGGAACTATAAATAGTGTCTGTTGCTCATACAGGCAGGTGACTATAAAGAGGAACTATAAATAGTAGGGATGCATCGGTAATGGCACCGTATCAGGTATCAGGCGGACACTATGGGCTAGAACAGGGTGTTAGTAATAAAGAATGGCCGCTCACAGAACAGTCTGATATCAAGGGCCACATATCACAGCAAAGCAACTTGTTCCACATTCTTCACTAAGAAACAGATGTTAGATCTCTCGAATGGAGAACACCGTATTAGATCTGAATCACTGCTGTCCAGGAGAATTGTCTATATATAGTTCAGAAAAAGCAATAAATCACATATGTTGGCCAAGAAGAGCACTGACTATACTTAAAAGCGAGAACCTCCATAATAGGACAAAAACACTTTGGCTTTGTGTGGACAACGTTTTGAGTGTGTTTATCCCTTTCACTACCACACTACAGAAGGTTAACCCTTTCACTACCACACTACAGAAGGTTAACCCTTTCACTACCACACTACAGAAGGTTAACCCTTTCACGACCACACTACAGAAGGTTATCCCTTTCACTACCACACTACAGAAGGTTAACCCTTTCACTACCACACTACAGAAGGTTAACCCTTTCACTACCACACTACATAAGGTTAACATTTTCACTACCACACTACAGAAGGTTAACCCTTTCACTACCACACTACAGAAGGTTAACCCTTTCACTACCACACTACAGAAGGTTAACCCTTTCACTACCACACTACAGAAGGTTAACCTTTCACTACCACACTGCAGACCATCTGTAATGTGGTAGTGAAAGGGTTAACCTTCTGTAGTGCGGTTGTGAAAGGGTTAACCCTTTGTCCTGTGGTAGTGAACGGGTTAACCTTCTGTATTGTTGCAGTGAAATGGTTAACTGTATGTAGTGTGGTAGTGAAAGGGTTAACCTTATGTATTGTCGCAGTGAAAGGGTTAATCCTTTGGTAGTGTGGTAGTGAAAGGGTTAACCTTATGTATTGTTGCAGTGAAAGGGTTAACCCTGTGGTAGTGTGGTAGTGAAAGGGTTAACCTTCTTTATTGTCGTAGTGAAAGGGTTAACCCTGTGGTAGTGTGGTAGTGAAAGGGTTACTTAAACTCTGCCCAAGCCGGAGGCAACGCTGACAGCCGGATTCGATACCGGTGTCTCTTGCGTTAGTGACGAGCGCAATGTCCGCTGCGCCACCCAGCCGCCATATCAAGTTTCAATTTCAATTAGGATTCTGGCTTCCCACAATCGTGGAAAACAAGATAATCGAGATCAAATGATTATTGTGCCACACGCCACGTTGCTCTAATTGTGTCTTGTGTCGTAAACGCAGCACACCCTTCCTTCACAGTGGCACGGTGAGTTTCTCCAGTTATTTTGAAACATCTCTGGTAACTTGTAGAACGGAAAGGCAGCCTTTGATTGAGAAGTAAGGTGAGACGAATTCAGTCGTTGTCATATGAAGTTCTCAAATCAATGTGTTTAATAATAATCGTGATTTCAATATCAATCGAAATAATAGTGATTATTAAGATTTTTGCCATAATCGAGCAGGAATCTGAAGGAACACTGGGCTGAGAGGATATGAGACTAAGGGACCACTGGGCTGAGTTCATAATTGTACAGGGCCCGGCTACACTGATCCATCACAAAAGGGAGAGAACACACAGACAGATGGTTTTGCCGTCCATTTGGTTTGTTTTGTTAAATTAGAACCCTATAATTGTGCGTTTGCAGAAACAACAGCTTTGACGACAACAACAGATGTATCCAGTCAGTTCCAAAAGTTCATCCTCTCCAAACTTTTCTGTCCAACAAACAAACAGAGACACAACCCTGGCAGAGACGGAGGCACCATCACCCCCACCGTGTCCAACAAACAGAGACACAACCCTGGCAGAGACGGAGGCACCATCACCCCCACCGTGTCCAACAAACAGAGACACAACCCTGGCAGAGACGGAGGCACCATCACCCCCACCGTGTCCAACAAACAGAGACACAACCCTGGCAGAGAACGAACTAAAACGAAAACGAACTAAAAAGAAAACAAACGCGAAAAAACGAACGCAAAAAAAAGAACGAACTAGAAGGAAAACTAACTATAACGAAAAGGAACGAAAAAAAAAGGAACGCAAAAAAAGAACGCAAAAAAACGAACGAACTAAAACAAAAACGAACTAAAAAGAAAACGAACGCAAAAAAAACGAACGCAAAAAAACGAACGAACTAAAACGAAAACTAACAAACAAAAACTAACGAAAAAAACTAACGAGATAAAAAAAACGAACGCAAAAAAACAGAAGACACAACCCTGGCAGAGACGGAGGCACCATCAGCCCCGTGTCCAACAAACAGAGACACAACCCTGGCAGAGACGGAGGCTCCATCAGCCCCGTGTCCAACAAACAGAGACACAACCCTGGCAGAGACGGAGGCACCATCAGCCCTGTGTCCAACAAACAGAGACACAACCCTGGCAGAGACGGAGGCACCATCAGCCCTGTGTCCAACAAACAGACACAACCCTGGCAGAGACGGAGGCACCATCAGCCCTGTGTCCAACAAACAGACACAACCCTGGCAGAGACGGAGGCACCATCAGCCCTGTGTCCAACAAACAGAGACACAACCCTGGCAGAGACGGAGGCACCATCAGCCCTGTGTCCAACAAACAGAGACAACCCTGGCAGAGACGGAGGCACCATCAGCCCTGTGTCCAACAAACAGAGACAACCCTGGCAGAGACGGAGGCACCATCAGCCCTGTGTCCAACAAACAGAGACACAACCCTGGCAGAGACGGAGGCACCATCAGCCCTGTGTCCAACAAACAGAGACAACCCTGGCAGAGACGGAGGCACCATCAGCCCTGTGTCCAACAAACAGAAGATACAACCCTGGCAGAGACGGAGGCCCCATCAGCCCTGTGTCCAACAAACAGAAGACACAACCCTGGCAGAGACGGAGGCACCATCAGCCCTGTGTCCAACAAACAGAGACACAACCCTGGCAGAGACGGAGGCACCATCAGCCCTGTGTCCAACAAACAGAGACACAACCCTGGCAGAGACGGAGGCACCATCAGCCCTGCGTCCAACAAACAGACACACAACCCTGGCAGAGACGGAGGCACCATCAGCCCAGTGTCCAACAAACAGAGACACAACCCTGGCAGATACGGAGGCACCATCAGCCCCGTGTCCAACAAACAGAGACACAACCCTGGCAGAGACGGAGGCACCATCAGCCCCGTGTCCAACAAACAGACACAACCCTGGCAGAGACGGAGGCACCATCAGCCCCGTGTCCAACAAACAGAGACACAACCCTGGCAGAGACGGAGGCACCATCAGCCCCGTGTCCAACAAACAGAGACACAACCCTGGCAGAGACGGAGGCACCATCAGCCCTGTGTCCAACAAACAGACACACAACCCTGGCAGAGACGGAGGCACCATCAGCCCTGTGTCCAACAAACAGAGACACAACCCTGGCAGAGACGGAGGCACCATCAGCCCTGTGTCCAACAAACAGAGACACAACCCTGGCAGAGACGGAGGCACCATCAGCCCTGTGTCCAACACACAGACACTCGTCGTTGAAAAACTACTCAAAACAGACGTAGACGGACAGACGCAGCGGATCGATGTCGAGCTGACTGCCCTGTGTGACCAGTGGCGGCCGTTGTAGAGGCGATCCTGCCGTCGGGTCCGTCCGACGCTCCGTCTCAAACACAGTGAATCTCAGCTAAATCAGCAGAAGGATGTCCGATATTATCGGCCGATATCGGCATTAAAATGTGATATCGGAAAATATCAGTATCGGTTTTCAAAAAAATATATATATATATTATTTTTTTATTTTCTTAATTTCTATAACCTTTATTTACCCAGGCAAGCAAGTAAGAACAAATTCTGATTTTATTTATTGTCAAAAGTATGCATAATGTTGTGTTAATTCCACAACAAGAGATATGTAATGTTAATTACCTGAAATTATTCAGTTTTTTGGGGGGGAACCCTGCATATATCGGTATCAGTTGATATCGGTATCGGAAATTAAGAGTTGGACAATATCGGTATATCGGTATCGGTAAAAAAGCCAATATCGAGCATCCCTAAGCAGAACACAAAACCCATCTCTACCAGACGGGTTAGCAGACCGGCCCCTCGCCTGCCAGTGTGCAGAGAGAGCCTGTAGTAGCTAGGGGTGGGAATCACCAGTTTCATCACGATACGATACGATATCGATTCTTTGGACAACGATACGATATTTGCCGATATCACAAAGTCTGCCACGATACGATACGATACGATTCGATTCAGGTGCCTGCGATCGATATGAGGCGATATTATGTGCCCATTTAACACAATCAGTCACATTTAGATCAACTAAAAAAAGGCTACGGAAATATCAATTGATGTTTTTATTTTTGAGCTCTTCCAGACATTTAAATGAAAAACAATCTATTGTTTTTAATACAAATAGACCTCCTGTTAACTTTTTATATATTGAGCTTTAAACTTTAAGTAAAATGTTTTGGAACTCACAACACGCAAGCTAAAACCCTTTCCTCTCCCAAACTTCCTACAATTGTTTTATGTTGCATGATGATCATGAATACATATATTATGTATTCATGTTTAAATATCAACATTATCTGTCCATCCTCAGTAACACACACACACACACACACACACACACACACACACAGAATGCCCCTCACGCAACCCAGTCCCCCACAGAAAGGTAGACTGCCCAGTGCCCCCACCCTTGCTCTTTCCCAAGTCCCCTCTCCTCTCCTCTCATGGTTAGCTGCAGTGCTTAGCATAGTTAGCTCACGCTAACGCAACGTTCATTTCGGTATTTAACGCGACATATTGGGCATAAAGGAATGGAGAGGATGGAAAGCATGTTAGATGCATTTAACCCCTTGTGGGGAAAAAACAACAGGCACTTATTTCGGGCAAAATAGGCGGACTCTGAAGCAATACTAACGTCTACACAGGGAGCTGCGCTGAGCTAATGTTGTTCCGGCCGGGCGGATATGCTCACGAGGGGATTTTCAAAATAAGAGTATCGCAATATGAATCGATCTTTTTACGTTGCATCGATCCTATTTGATTATTGATAATAGATCGATATATCGATCTGGATCGATGTATCGTCCCACCCCTAGTAGTAGCCTGTTTGTACATCCTGTACAAAGTGGTCCTTCTGTCAAAAGTACGCGAGACAGTGATTATTTTGGGAACGCAGAAGAAAGGACCTCTTTGCGTGACGAATAGAACGAAAGAGCACTCGCGCTCAAGTGTGTCGCAAACAAGGGGATTCTGTATGATCAGTGGAATACTGTAGACCCTGTTAACGCCACAAAAGGCCACTTGCACTCTTGTTTACATGTGAAAAAGGTTTGGATGCCTCTTTCCTACAGGGTAATTATTAGAATAAGCGCTGTGCTCTGTTGTGGTGGGCGGGCAGTGTGTGGGTAGAGTGGGTAATGTGCTGTCTGTCACTCGATGGGTTATGGAACCACAGTGTCACACTGTGCTGTTTCTACTCCAATTGGGTTCTCACCTGCCTCAATAAATCATCCACAGACCGCCTCCAGTTCATCCAAAATACTGCTGCAACACTGCTAACCAGGTCAAGCAGAAGGTGTCACATCCCTCCAGTTCTAGCCTCCTTGCACTGGCTTCCTATACATTTTAGAATACATTTCAAGGTCCTTGGTGCTCACTTTTTAAGAGCTCTGCACGGCCAGGCATCAGGATATTTAACCGGCCTGCTGGAACCATATTATGTGCCCAGCAGCAGGACCCTGAGGACAGCTGACCAGGATCTGTTGGTCGCTCCGCGCACCAGGTTGATCACCAAAGGTGACAGAGCCTTTCGGTCTGTAGCGCCTAGACTCTGGAACGCCCTTCCTCGTGGCCTAAGAGCTGCAGCGTCTGTTGCTTTTTTTTAAATCAGCTAAAAACATTACTGTTTAAACAGGCCTTTGGGTAATGCTTGAGCTTCTCCTCCAGGTATAAAATATGTCTTTTGTTTTTTTCCCTCTGTGATGCATTGTGTTTTTGTTCTGTCTCTTATCCCTTGAATGGTTCTTGCTTTTTATTTTTATATTTTATATTTCATTTCTTCTGTATGTAAAGCACTTTGTGAGTTCTCTCTGTGAAAAGTGCTATATAAATAAACTTTACTTACTTACTTACTTACTTACTTACTTACTTACTTACTTACTTACTTACTTACTTACTTACTTACTTACTTACTTACTTACTTACTTACTTACTTACTTACTTACTTACTTACTTACTTACTTACTGATTTGGGGGGGGGGGGGTTTAAAAGAAAACTTTTATGTAGGCCATAAAAATTATATCCGTATAAAACTCACACTCATCTCATAAAACGATGCAACAGAAGGTCGTTTTCTGTTTAGTTTGTTTATTTAGTCTCCATTATTATGAATGGATCGGCCCCCAGGCAGGTGCAGAGAGATTAAATTAATGTATTTTCAACAGGCTGTGTTTCACTTTCAACTGGCTGCTTCCCAAGATGTGATGCACTGGCTTGCTGCTCCCTTTTCATCTTGTAGCTCTGCCACCTTCTTTTTCTGTTTATTAACATTTTCAAGTAAAACAAATGGTCAGTGGAGTAATAAGAAGTAAAGACGCCAGTGATACTGTAGGTAAAATATAAACAGTGCAAGACTAGATCCACAAAGAATGGATTGCACGGTGCTAGTTGCACCCTTACTTGGGGGACCCTGATGTAAACAAGACGAAAGTCTTTCTCTGATCTGCATCCCCTTAACAATTGTGTGTATTGAGCCGTACTGTATTGTACCCATTCTGCAATCTGTTAAATAAAGTTTTCATTCATTCATTCATTCATTCATTCATTCATTCATTCATTCATTCACTCATGCATTCATTCATTCATTCATTCATTCATTCATTCATTCATTCATTCATTCAATCTTTGGAATGCAGCTGATCCTATGCTGAGGAACTCTCCATCTCTGCTTATTTGTAATGCAAACTACAAAGAAAATGCTCATATCCAAAAGTAGCAGATAGATAAATAGGTCATACATGTAGGTATGCAATTATGTGGGTGGGTAGGTTTGTAGGCAGGTGGGTGGGTTGTTCTGTTTCATTAGGGGCTCTGCTTGGCATCACTACTGCACTATCTCGCGTACGTGCACGCGTACTGAATAAACCACAAATGTACCTCTAATACCAGTATTAGTCTGACCACACCCCTCATCAGCTTACCTTCATAAGCAGGTGTGTGGTCACCTGCTCTCCTCCTTCTCGCTTTCACCACAAGGAAGAAGTGCCTCGGTAGATCCCCACACTTGACACCATGATGGAAGAAAGGTTTAGGAGCAGCTTTGGGAAACAAGGATACGTTGACATCATATCTTTATTTTCTCTCTCACTATTTTCGAGAAAATACGGCGATATTGTCTTCGTACTGGAGTGTCTGGAAGATGATGATCATTCTAAAAACCCTCCACCGGTTTTCGTATTGGGAGCACGCCGCTGCATGCTTCTCAACTGCAGTTCCTTGCTGTGTTTGTTGGGGTGAAACCTGTCAGGCCACAGCTGAACTGTCGGACATGCCGCTGTTGTGAGAAGCGGTGCGTTCCAGGTTGGGTGAGTAGTGTTTGCTGGCGGGCTCCACTTGTCTGTTAGTGCTATGGGGGCTACTTGACAAAGTTTATGGAAACCGGCCCCAGACTAGGGTCCTTTGTTCAGCCACCTAGGCGACAGAAGGCCTTGGTCTGGAGACCATTATAGTTTTAACTAGTGGGCCGCGACCATTGACACTGGTGATCCCTGTGTGTTCTGGACGAGTGGATTCTCTCTGTCACCGTGTTAAGGCCCCATCTTTCATATCCAAATGAGAGTATTCCTTCACGAGGGGATATGTGCATGTAATGTGCGATAGCGGCAGATTCATGTTCAAAGTCAGCTACACAGGCCAGTTGGTACTGTGCTGATTCCGTCGGATGTGCTAATGTCACCGTTGTGAAGCGGTGTTGACATCTTGTTTTCTCTTTTCTCTTAAAAAGTGAGGAGAGGTTCAGAACGGCGGCCTGTCTGGGTGAGTGTTATGTCATTGTTTACATGTTCGTAGCTTACGGTTAGCCGGTCAGCTGTTAACTGCTGCGTTAGCCTGCTGGATCGCTGCATGGCCTGCTTAAGGCCTACTATTAGCCAGTCAGCTGTTAGCTGCGGGGCTAGCATGTCGTGGTCGCTAGGTAACGTTAGCTTGCTGCTATGGCCATGGCCTGGCGCGGGGTAGCTTAGCTTCTCACGCGCCGTCGTGAGCTCGCTTCTGATCGCGTGCGTCGTTAGATCGGCGTCTCGCGAGCAGAAGCAATAGCACCCGAACGGTTGGAGCAGCCGTTAGCTTGATGCTATTCTGTTGAACGTGCTTTGATTTTAACATGTTTTACACTCTTGACCACGACGTCATCCTTGACAGGGGATGTTCGTCGACCCTGCCCTGAGCCTGGACGGGGATTGCGTCAACAAAGAGGACTGTAGCGACTGGTTGGAGCGGCGACGCTGCCCGGATCGAACAACACAGGACGGCTGTGTTCTACGGTGTCTTGTGACTGCACTTCGCTGATCTGCGTTCCAGGTAGGAACGGGGTTGACCAGACCTCATAACACGTCTTCTGGTTTTACTTTGCTAAATGTATTGTGAATAACGGTGTTTTTCCCAAAACGTGTGTTGCTACAATGCATTTAGGATACGTTGCGGGTTATGTGTGAGCTGTTTTTGTCACTGGCAGTTAGCTTCTCCGTGCAAACGGGATGTAATGATCTGGTTGTTGTGTGAGTAACACGACCGTGTACTCACAACTAAGGTAACTAACCTATGAAGCTATGCTTGGTGACAAGTGAGTAAAAGAATGTTCTTTCTCAGACTGTAATGACAATGAACAGTGTGTTCACACATTAACAGGTTTTCCTGTTTTAACTGGCCGTATTGAGGGTAAAATAGGAGGATTGTGTTTTCCCCCCCGGTTCCCTGGGGACTTTATCACCTCCTATCAGACATGTTGTGCATTAATTGTGTCTTTTGTGTGGTAGGGATACGATGTAACTCTTAGCTTGATTGCTGAGGTTGTGCTAAATCAGCTGGAGAAACTTATTTCCTAAAGGGAAATTGGTTTGGTTGCTTTCATGTGTGCTTAGCAAGGCCTGTGGTCGATACTAATCAAGAATGATGTATTCTCTCATTGTGAAAAAAACGGCGTTCCTCTGTTGAGTGTTTTTGCCATTTTTTGTAGGTGATGATGGGTTGTGTGTGTCATGTGACCTACAACTGGGTTGTACTGGCCACAGAAGCACATGTGTATGTTGGACCGGGGTTCTTAGAGCCCTCTCTATTCTGTGTTTTTCCTTAGTAAAAATCAGATAGCAGGTTAGCTCATGCGCTGTGTGGAGCTGTGAAACGCTTCATAGAGCTGACTATGACTGTGTCATGTTCTCTTTTTGTCGTTACGTCGTATCATGGGTGTGGGGTCGTAAAGGGGTGAACTGGTAACCTTTCCTCTCCCCATTGTTCTGTCGGTCAGGGGTACACCCCCTGTCCTTCAAGGTTCCCGTCACGTGGCGGTTCGGCACGTTACGGGGGGGGGGAGGGAGTTCCTGGTCCCACGGCCTGGTATATTGGGCGTGTGCACCGCAGGAATTCCCCCGCCATAGAGTACGTCACCGTGCGCGTCTCTGTTGGTAGGACTTCCGTGTGCTGTTCAGGTCCATGTGATGGATCTGTGTTTTCAGGGGGGGTGGTCAGGGCTCCTCCTCACCAAGCGCCTATTCAGGCCTTCTGTGAGTTCGGACTCCTTCTTCCATGTGAGGAAGCCTCCATCAGAGTACAGAGCCTTCCTCCTCAGATTGTCAAAGTGAGTGGACCCTCTAGAAGGGTCCTTTTCTATTGTATGTATATTCGATTCAATTCGTTTATTGAGTGTGTATGGGTTCAGTGCCTCTTCCCCGGAGGCCCTAAAACCAGTTTTTTACATGGCTCAAGGTGCAATATATTCTTTTCAATCTGTACAGCTCGCGTGGGAAGTCTCTCTGGGGATCCCCGTCTCTTTCCTATGGGAGGGTGGTGGGATGTAAAAATGTGAACATTTTTTACCCCGGCTGTGTAGACTGGGATACATACTGTTGATGCTTCCTTCTTTCTATTCCAGAAGTGTTGGAGTTAGGGAGTGTCACACCCCTCTTGTCGTTCCCCTGGGCGCCTTGGGGATTCAATGACAGGTCTAAATAGCCTGTTCATTGATGGGGGTGTGTCCCGACGCACGTATAGTGCTAGCTCGCTGTAAACAGGCGATTGACTGGCACGCCTTGGTTGCTTGTGGTTGAAACAGCGTTTTTATAAAGCAACTGAGATGGGGGTTTTTCCTCTTCCGACGACCACATCCCATGACCTGGGTGGGTTGTCGACGGATTCTCGTTCATGTCTGGGGGATGATGACGGGATGGATCTGAACATATGTAGTGGGGTCTCACGCCCTTGGGGTGGGCCACCAGGCGCGGTTCGTCCGAACGTCTGGGTGGCGCCTTCTTTTCATGTTAAGATCAACACGCATATCTGCCCTTCTCCTGGAGTAGGCATGTCGGCGTGGTTAGGGCACGGGACTGGTTCTGGTCACGCTGGTCCAGATCAGTTGAACCCGTTGTCCACCGGGGATGCAGATCTGCTGTTCTGGTACCCTGAGGGACTTGGGCTTTTTTCAGGGGGAAAAATGCCAGGTCGGTCTGGGTGTCACAGGGTTAAGCGCTATGGAGACCCTGGTTGGGTATGTTTTTACTCAGCACTGTCGTCATGGCTTACAGCCATGCCATTCTGTACGCGCTCGATCTCGTCGGATCTCGGCCGCTACACAGGTTGGTCCTGGTTAGTACTTGGTTGGGAGACCGCCGGGGAATACCAGGTACGGTGTGCTTAGGGGCTGGTTCTCCATTATTTTTCGCTCCTCTCTCACGCATGGCGAAGAGGGGCCTGTGGGGGTGGTTTTTTGACCTCCTCTGGTGACCCTGTGCTTCCCGTACCGCCAGGCCCGGTCCGAAGTGATGTTTGCGACCCGTAGGCCTGGGTTAACCCTTTTTGGAAACTGAAACACTTGTACTGCGGTATAGCCGGTGTATACCCGCAGGTGTGTTTTGGAGTTTTTTCTTGAGGGGTTATAGGAACAACCACCGCATTGGGTAACACCGAGGTGGTTGATTCCCTGGTGTGTTGGAGCAGTGTCAACTCCCGGGTTCACCGTTTGAGGGTGCCCCTGCACGTTCATGACGTCTGCCAATCGTGTCAGCCTTCTCTGCCTCGACCCCTCTGGGTGGGGGTTTTTAAATGGAGGCTTGGTCATGCAACACCGCCAGCTTACGCTCCTTCCGCCGGGGCGGCTGTGTTCAGCTGTCCCCTCTGGCGCCTGTCTCGTCCGCAGTCTCCAGGCTAGGGTTAACAGCCTGTTGCCTGGTTTTTCCCCGGTGCGCTGCCTGCTTCCGTTGGTTAACCTTTTTTGTGTGCTTACGGCCATGCTGACTGTCTATTCTGCAGGGTTAGTGTGCCAGGCGGTGTACTGTTGGGGGGACGGGGCCCGCTCGGTTTACGGCCATACCGACCTGAACACGCCCGATCTCGTCCGATCTCGGAAGCTAAGCAGGTTCTGGCCTGGTTAGTACTTGGGATACCGCCTGGGATTACCAGGTGCAGTAACTGGGGGGCCTTTGTCCGAATACGCTGGCGATGTGGGGGGCGGGGCACTACGTGCCCACCTGGTGGGGTCTTGATGCTGGCATCATGGACTTCTCCGGGCCCCCATTCCAGGGAGTCCAGTCCTTTTGGTGGGTCTGGGTCTTCCTTCGCGCTCCGCTGCTACGGCCTTGCCACGGGGTTGGGTTTGCCCTTGACCCCGTGATTCTGGGGGCAGTAACGAGGTTGTTCCTCCGTTCGTTCCCGGGTGGCATGCGGGTTGTGCGTGTGTGTAGTCGTGGGGTCAAGCCACGGTCTGCTCACCCTGTGCGTTAAGTTGCTTGAGTGCCTCTTCGCACGGTCGGGTCCGTCGCCTTCCCGTGAAGCCTCTAATAGGGGGGATACCCTCCATTAGGGGGGGTCGGGGGGGCTCGGCCCTCCCTGTTCTGATGGTTTTGGGGGGCTGTCAGCGGGGTGTATTTGTCAGCCAGCGGCTCCGCTTGGCCTCCCTTTGTGCAGTAGTGATGCCAAGCAGAGCCCCTAATGAAACAGAACGTTAGGTTATGACTATAACCAAGTTCTGTTAATTAGGGGTGACGCTTGGCATCAGACGGCCACTGCAGCCCTTGACCTCACCTTGTGGTGAAAGCTTGGGAAGGAGGAGAGCAGGTGACCACACACCTGCTTATGAAGGTAAGCTGATGAGGGGTGTGGTCAGACTAATACTGGTATTAGAGGTACATTTGTGGTTTATTCAGTACGCGTGCACGTACGCGAGATAGTGCAGTAGTGATGCCAAGCGTCACCCCTAATTAACAGAACTTGGTTATAGTCATAACCTAACGTTCTTTCGTCTCCCGTCCACACGGAAAACGACGGAAAACTGAGTTATAGGTCACTGGAAATGGAGCTTCTTCGAAAAACGGCTTCCAGGGTGGAAATAAAAGAAAATAATAATAAAAACTGTTTTGCCTGTATACGTGTGGACGAGTAAAACGGAGCTGAAAATGGAGCTTTTGGAAAACGCTGACATGTATTTATATTTACCGTATATATATATATACAGTATATAAATATATATCCTATATGTCTGAATATACCTTTATACCTACATTTACACCTGCAGATAACCCATAACTGTAGGATAGATATATGTACAATAATGCTGTATATACTGTATATATAAATATATATATAATATATATATATTTAAACTAAATAAGACTTGTGCACATCTAGTTGGACCCCGATTGGAGGTGCAGGTCAGCGCAAGAGAGATATATAAAACTAAAAGAAGAATACCTTCAAAAGAAAGAAGGGACCGCACACTCCTCAGGACTGGTTTTTGCTTTTTTTTTTTTATTGCACAACGCGTTTCGCTTCTGCTTCCTCAGGTTCTATCTGTACATACCAGCACATAATCATTTTACATATATCTGTACTATATCTGTACATATCCCTTACCTACTCTTACTACTGTAGTTACACTGCTGGCCAGTATGACTACCATACTGTCTTTATACCTGTATCACTGTACATATTATTGTTACAATTCTGTACATACACTCAGTAGTACTCATTTATATATTTTATACCCAGTTTTTGTATTTAATTTTTTTAATTATTTTTTAAACAAACATATAAACAAACATGACAACACACGATAAGATATACAAGCATTAATTAACAGTGCATATCCAATGAAATCACAATTTAGTTAAATGTCTTATACAGGATATACCCCTAATACCTGTTATCTAGTACCCTACACAGTTTAATCATCTGTACATTGTATATTAAGTTTACTGTTACATTTGCACTCTGGTTGGATGCCAAACCTCTTTTCGTTGTACTGATGATGACAATACATGTTAATCTAATCTAATCTAATCTAACATCATGGCCAATGTCCCCTGGCCACACGTATATATTTGCATTATTGTGTGGGCAGAGAGATTTTCTAAAACAACAGTTACGTACGTAACTGAGGTTCTATGAATCCCGGATGACCGCCGGAGCGCGCAGTCACTCGGAATCCTCGCAGAATCCCCGCTGACGACACTGGAAGATAGACCCCGATCTAGACCCCGATCTGGGGTCACCTGGTGTTTAAGCGTCGGCTCTGGGGGTCAGGAAGGGTGAAATAGAACACCGTTGGTGTGTTAGGAAAACAGAGGGGTGAAAATGCACAGTGGTGGAAGAAGTGCACGGTGCCTTTACTTGGGTGAAAGTAGAAATACCCAGATAAATGAGTACTCTGGGCAAAGTAAAAGTCCTCCATTCAAATTCTAATGTACTTAAGTATTTAAAATAAAAGTATGCATTCTACATGACGTTTGTGCGATCCAGTGCTTGGTCGCATTCAACCCTCGATCCATTGACCTCTACAGGTTATGTTAAAGTGGTATGTGGTCCAGTTATGCTGCTCTGATTAAAGGTTATGTTAAAGTGGTGTGTGGTCCAGTTATACTGCTCTGATTAAAGGTGATGTTAAAGTGGTATCTGGTCCAGTTATGCTGCTCTGATTAAAGGTTATGTTAAAGTGGTACAGTATGTGGTCCAGTTATGCTGCTCTGATTAAAGGTCATGTTGAAGTGGTATGTGCTCTGTGGTTAGCTTAAAGAAATGGAGAGAGCTTCACAATGCTTCTTGTCCATATCAGTATCCACAATGCTTTTTTTTTATTAAATTTTTTTAGTTATCTTTTTCCTCCTTCTTTTTCCGATTTTCTCCCATCCCAATGTTAGTCGTTATGCCAATTCCCAATCCCCTTCCTGGTCGTTGCACACTTTACCCCCTACCTTCGGTCCGGGAGGGCGGAGACTATCACCTGCTTCCTCCGACACATGTGTACCCAGCCCACCGCTTCTTTTCACCTGGCAGCGCGGACTCTCACTGGGAGAGTGTAACGTGTGGAAGAAAATAACTGCGCATTTAGCCTAGAAAGTATGAACTGGACCCAGCAGCACCTGGCACAGTGGCGGCTGGTCAATGG
The DNA here is from genome assembly GCF_963971535.1 of Notolepis coatsorum. Classification (NCBI taxonomy): domain Eukaryota; kingdom Metazoa; phylum Chordata; class Actinopteri; order Aulopiformes; family Paralepididae; genus Notolepis; species Notolepis coatsorum. The sequence goes on along the minus strand of NC_140169.1, from coordinate 144,595,184 downwards.
GGGCGCTAGAGCGCCGCCCTCCCTGTTAAAAGAGAGAAGAAGAAGATTTTTGTATTTTGTATTTTTTTATAGCCCTATAAATAATATAAACATGTTTAAAATGAATAATATTTACTCATTTTAAGTATGTTTGTGTTTCCAATGCACAATATAACGTTAATATATCAAATATAAATAATTGTTTTCATGAACAGGAAGTGACTGTCTGATAGAGAATACGTTCCGTAGCCGCATTTCTCTCTGGCTAGCCATAGCCGCATTTCACTCGGGCTAGACGCAATATCGCTTACGGTGGGCGTGCACGCCGTGCACTGGTTTCATCGCTGTATCCGTCGCAGCCAATCAGTGCGTAACGCGCTGTGCGTTGAAATATGATGTATTATGATGGAAGCCGGGCGCGTTTTAAAGCGATCTAAGCAAGCAGCGTCTATAATTTCCGTAGCCGCATTTCTCGGAGACGCTCTCTGATTGGCCGACGCGAGTTTTTTCCGTAGCCGCATTTCGCGGAGATGCTCTCTGATTGGCCGACGCCAGTTTCTACACTGGGAAAGAGTAGCCACTCTTCGTTCGAAGTAGGTAAGGTAACGTTAGAGTTTGTCTTAGACGGTTAAGCTTAGGCACTCTTTCGAAGTTGGTTAAGGTTAGAGTTTGTCTTAGAACATGGCGATAGAACGGCAGGTAGTTTGCAGGCTGTTCGACGCGGAAATGGGCAAAGACAGACTCATTCATTCATTCATTCATTCATTCATCACAGTACTGTTGTGTTGTGCTAACAAGCTAATAGCTGGATGCAGTCTGGACAGAGTGGATATACATCAACAGTCTGGGACCGTGGGACAACAGTGGACATAATTATACACTTTATCAAGCCCTCCTCGACCACGTAAACAGTGAGTTAATTCGGTCTCTCTCACTCTCTCTCTCTCTCTCTCTCTCTCTCTCTCTCTCTCTCTCTCTCTCTCTCTCTCTCTCTCTTTCTCTCTCTCTCTCTCGCTCTCTCTCTCTCTCTCTCTCTCTCTCTCTCGCTCTCTCTCTCTCTCACAGCGTGTTGTTGTTGATTTCGCCGCCGGTGACGCATAATGAATGAATGAATGAATGGTAACTTGAATGAATGTCAAGATATATATATGTGTTCATTATTGCATTGATCATACGTGTACTAGTCGACTTAACGTTGGTAAGTCGCGCCCACCCAAATGTAGTTCACACCGGCCGCTACTGACCTGGCACCAAATTATGTGACAGAGAATTGAAGTATGTATACTGCATGCCTGTAGAACGGGAAGTCTACCTCTCTTAGATCCTTCCCTTGCTGTGCAGGCGCCCCGACTGAACTGTAGGAGTCGCTGTTTACAACGACCAGGACCCACTGTCGCCGGGTTTCCCACCCGCTAAAACACTGCCAATTGTGTTAGTATGGACGGTCGGCCAACCCGGAAGCACCACAGCTGGATTCGATCCCACTGTCTCGGTGGTGGTAGACAGACGCTTAGTCCGCTGTGCTACCCGGCCGCAGTATCCACAATGCTTTGAAGGGAAACACACAGACACGACCATGTGCCCCCCCAGGTGGTGCACCACTAATTAAAGCCCCAGATACAAACTACCACTAATTAAAGCCCCAGCTACAAACTACCACTAATTAAAGCCCCAACAGGTACAAAGGAACCTTACACATTCTCATTAGAGATTTTACCATACAAAATGATCCTGGCCATATTTTAAGGCACTGTTTTAAATTGCATACGTTTTGAAGAAGTTCACTCACAATTACATTCAATTCAATATAAAAATAAATAGCAAAATATCAACTCGGTTACATGCATATACGCATGGACACGCCCTAACTTATACACCGGCCTAAACTTCAGCCCGATACTTCTCCTGATGCGAGACTTGTGCAAACAAGGCATCCATCATCTGGTTAGTGCCTCCCCCTCCGCCTCTCTCCCTGTCCGCCGGCTCGGTGACCGGCTCGGTGACCACCTGGCCTCATTCTATACTGTACCTGTATCAATTCATCCACCAGACCCTATACACATAAATCCTGCCTTGGGGATTGCTTCTGTTTCCACATGAAAGAGGGGAGGCTGAGCTCGCATATTACTCACACCTGGCTCTCTACACTTTGCCTTCCTTTAGTATCAAAGCACACTACTGTTTGGTTATTGCATTCGAGAAAGGGAACCTTTTTTGTGGAAAATTGCCGCTACTCCAGCCGGTATGCTGTTATCCGCCAGGCCGCGGTATGTTTGACAATCACACTTGTCGCGAAAGGTTACTGGATATAAAAGTAAAGGTCATGTTCTGTCATTAGCGGCGATGTCCGCTTTTGTTCCCCGCGAGTCGCGAAGCAGACCCTCTCTCCCGGGTGTCAGAATCTCAAGCCACTGGCGCCCAAACTCTTTCTTACTGTCTTTTTACTATTATGTACCCTACTGCTATGCTACTACTTACTCTCTTTTTACTATTATGTGCCCTACTGCTATGCTACTATTCTTACTTACTCTCTTTTTACTATTATGTGCCCTACTGCTATGCTACTATTCTTACTTACTCTCTTTTTACTATTATGTGCCCTACTGCTATGCTACGATTCTTACTTACCGTCTTTTTACTATCATGTGCCCTACTGCTATGCTACTCTTACTTACTCTCTTTCTTTTTACTATTATGTGCCCTACTGCTATGCTACTATTCTTACTTACTCTCTTTTTACTATTATGTGCCCTACTGCTATGCTACTATTCTTACTTACTCTCTTTTTACTATCATGTACCCTACTGCTATGCTACTATTCTTACTTACTCTCTCTCTTTTTACTATCATGTACCCTACTGCTATGCTACTCTTACTTACTCTCTTTCTTTTTACTAGCATGTGCCCTACTGCTATGCTACTCTTACTTACTCTCTTTCTTTTTACTATTATGTGCCCTACTGCTATGCTACTCTTACTTACTCTCTTTTTACTATTATGTGCCCTACTGCTATGCTACTATTCTTATACGGATGGAGCGCAGCAGAGCCACCTGCCGCTGGAGAGAAAGCGTGAGCCTGGTTTCTATCTGCGTGGATAGAATAGGCAGCGCGTTCTGAAATAGGTCTCCAAACTTGTCACCCGTACGTGGTTTTGTAGTGAAGGGGAGGAGGGGAGAAACCGCCCGGTGCCGAGGGTTGGTACATCGCTCCGTTCTCTGCTTGATATAACCGATAAAAATGTCCAATCTAACGAATTTCGTTTGCTCATAAAATGCATAAAATGTATATGAATTCTGATTCTGTTTTTGTCCTATATCCACCAACCGTTCACCAACGCTTCTTCGCAAGTTGCGAACAAAGTCTGGGCTTTCCGAATATTTCGATTTTATCATCAAATTCAGATGATAAATAAAACGTCTGCGCTTGTAAATTCATCTTGCGATGTGATGCTGTGCTAAGATGGAGACGCGTGGATAGAATAGATAGAATAGGCAGCGCGTTCTGAAATAGGTCATACTGTCTATGTCTCTAACTACACAGCCTCAAGACCCCTACGCTCTGCATCTTCTGGCCGCCTCAGACCTACTCCTATCCGAGCTCCGGGAGGGTCATCAAGGAGAAGTCGCCTATTCTCAGTCCTTGCCCCACAATGGTGGAATGAACTACCCACCCCAGTTAGGACAGCCGAAACCCGTCCAATCTTTCGCCGTCGACTAAAGACACACTTCTTCAACCATTATCTGAATAAAAAAATATAAAAAAAAAAATATAACCCTAACTAACCTTACTGTCATGTACTTGTCCTAATAAACTAACCTACACTGTAGCACTCAACACTTTGATGAACATTGTTACTCAGCTGATAGAGTTGTGCCCTTCCTGATGACTTGTCGTACAGAACTTGTAAGTCGCTTTGGATAAAAGCGTTCAGCTAAATGACTAACTGTAAAAATGTAAATGTCTATACTCAGAGGTGCGTTGCTCATGGGACGGGGTTGCACGCCGTGCAACCGGCTCTGTGAGCAGAAGCACGCGCACGCACATGCACGGATGTGCACGCGCGTGCACACAGGGATGCGCTGCACTCGACTGATGCGCCAACTCGCTAAGTACTACTTTGCATAACAATAGCGCCGGTCGTCGGGTGTGTTCAAATACGTTCTCAGATACATTCACACAAAACTTGTGAATTAAATGTGTTACATTCCATTCGTAGAGGCAATTAGGCACTGTCTTTAGTCTGTGCTTATGCGAGGGAACATTTATGCGCATGCACGAGAGCGCGCACGCACGTGGCGTCATTAAAACAGTGTGCAACCAGCTTTGATATCAGCAATGCAACACTGTCTATACTATGTCTATAGTACTACTACACTCAAGCTCGATACTATTTGACAAACAATGCCTCTGACCCTTAGAGCCCTCCAGCTGACTTGTTGTTCACAATCTGTACGTCGCTTTGGATAAATTGTAATTGTAAACTGTAACTCACCGGGACTAGAGTTTGGACCCTCTCTAGCCTATTACAATAAAAAACCCTGAACGACCGCGAACGATGAATCCCCCAGAGGTGACAGATGATGAGTAGCAAACACAGGAGGGGAGGGACGAGGTGCCGTCCGCCTCTGTTCTGCCTGCGAATCGATATTCTCGCCCCTTTCCTGACCTTCAGACGGGAGCGTTCGGGGAGCCGGGGCTCCACACCGGTGCTCAGCTGACAGTTTGATCAAGCCTAATGAATTGAGTGCTCGGCCCTACAGGCGCAGTTCCTTCCCCGGGAGCCGGCGGCGCGGGAGCGGGCGAGGAAACACTGTAGTGTAGACCGTGTGACCTGGTCAGTCCATGAACTTCTGAAATAATTGCTTTTGTACCCTGTTTTGAAAAGGGCACCGGGGGGGGGGGGGGGGGGGGGGGGATTTCTCTCCAACAAGTGGACACACGCGCAAACAGAGGGGGCACTCTGCACTGCCGTGAGGGGGAACAACAGGTGCAGTCTGACGAGCACTCAGGAAATGATCAATAATGATAATGATAATTAATGATAATGATAATGAATCATGATAATGATACTAATAAGAATGATAATAATGATAATAATGATAATGATGATAATGATAATAATGATAATGATAATAAAAATAATGATAATGATAATACAAATAATAATAATAATACAAATAATAATAATAATAATAATAATAATAATAATAATAATAATAATAATAATAATAATAATAATAATAATAATAATAATAATAATAATAATAATAATAATAATAATAATAATAATAATAATAATAATAATAATAATAATAATAATAATAATAATAATAATAATAATAATAATAATAATAATAATAATAATAATAATAATAATAATAATAATAATAATAATAATAATAATAATAATAATAATAATAATAATAATAATAATAATAATAATAATAATAATAATAATAATAATACGATTAATGGTGATAATAATAATACTAATACTAATAATAATAATACTAATAATAATAATAATAATAATAATAATAATAATAATAATAATAATAATAATAATAATAATAATAATAATAATAATAATAATAATAATAATAATAATAATAATAATAATAATAATAATAATAATAATAATGAGTATTAATAATAACAATTGAATGTGTTTATTGAATTCTCCAGATGGTGGTATACATACTACAAAATCACCATGTGATGCAAAATGATCTAAATGATCTCCATAGCATATTGATATATATAGGAGACATGATAGATGATAGATTTTTTCTTAGTTGCAAGTTATTTACAGAATTGAATGAATTGAGAGCACAGGCTCTCTGGCTATAATATTATTATGCAGGGCTGTATTACTAACTCTCACTTACCCTCAAATAAATAGGATAGTTAAAATAAATGATGTGATTATTGAAAGAGTTTATGAAAATAAATTCCTAGGTGTAATAATAGACCAGGGGTGGCCAACCCGCGGCTCGCGAGCCGCATGCGGCTCTTTGCCCGTCAATGTGCGGCTCTTCCATCCACCAAAAAAAATTTTTTTTTTTTTTTTTTTTTTTACTTTTTTTTTTTTTTTTTTTTTTTTTTATGTCACTCATTCCATAAGGTCGTAGAATAAACATTTACAAATTTTTTTTAAATGGTCCATTTGCATGTTCTTGGTATCTGAATCTAGGGACATATATGGATCAGTGTCAGAAATAGTGTGTCTGTTACTAGGCTTGAGTAAATTGTAATGAACCAAAGGAGAATATCAATTCTATTTAAAAAAAAAAATTATCTTTGACTGTAAATAACACCATGCTAAAATTGACCAGACCTGAAAAATCTAAGCAAATGAATAAAGGGAAGATGATTAAACAGAAGGTTTTGTAGATACAGTACTGAATTCTGCCATCTTTTTTATAATGTAAATTTCTCCACCATTCTTCATCATATTGCAACACCGTTTTTTGCAAGACGTTCACAGAAAGGTAGAGAAACTAACTGCGTTCTGTTTTATGGCAATAACGTTCAGGTTTGTGGGAGATAATCCCAAAAAATAAGAGAAATTAAAAAGTAAATCCAGAAGTCAGATGATTGACAGGGGCTGGTGTGAGCTGGGTAGGGTAGTTTTTCGAAATTTGAAAGCCCTGAGTCTCTTCCTTCAAAAGACTACACTCACTTTTGGCTGTGCCACTTCCTCCTGTCAATATGCGCCGGTTTCCGACTCAATGCCCCGAGATTTCTATAATCTTATATTTCACTAATAACAGTTAAAATAATTGGTAAACAAACATAATGCTGAAAATATACACTTTTACTGTATATCTCGGGCTTAAGAGGTTAACCCTGTGAGGCCCAAATTAAAAAGAAATTAGCAACTTCAGAGGCCAGAGGGTGGGACATATAAACACATTTACTATCAAATAGCATTGTGAGGCTGAACAACAGGACCAATTGACTATACATGTGCTTAAAGGGGAACTATCTTATAAATGGCTTTTTTCAGTGTTTACCATTGTTTCTTAGCTATGTGGACTTATATTAATAGGATATATGTCTCTAATTCTCATATTGGCGAATTCTTCCAATTCTCCTCTCACAATATTCACCCTCACTGAACTGAGTCATCTGAAAATGTGCATATCTGTGATGTCAGAGATTTCTCAGCTGCATAATAATGTGGCAGTTGATGTGGCAGTTGGCACCAGGCCACACAGTGGTTGGAGCCCAGCCTCAAAACGGCTTAAGATCTTGAGGTAGAAAAATGCGGTTTTTAGTACTTGATTAGAAATACAAAACAATGCATTTTTTTGGAAAAAAAACCTAGGTGTTCCATAGACTCACAGGAATTGTGTAAAAGTGCCCAAATAGTGAAAGAAATAGTAAAATAGTTCCCCTTTAACATTTTTTAAATAAACATAATTTTTTTAAATTGCTAAAAGTGATTTTGTAATTTTGCAACCGTGGGTCTCACAGGGTACTTTTAACCCTGTGAGGCCCAAATAAAAAAGACATTAGCAACTTCAGAGGCCAGAGGGTGAGACCTATAAACACATGAAGGGTGCCGTGACTGAAAAAAAAGGTTGAGAAACGCTGGTATATGGTGTGGCTCTTTGTGGTACCACAGTAATTTTTTTGTGGCTCTTAGTCTCTGACTGGTTGGCCACCCCTGTAATAGACCATAAAATCTGTTGGAAACCTCACATAAAACATGTCCAATCTAAACTCTCACGAAGCATTTCAGTCATGAGTAAAGTAAAGCACATCCTGGATAGAAAATCACTCTACATTCTCTACTGTTCACTAGTTTTACCATATTTAAATTACTGTGCTGAAGTCTGGGGAAACAATTATAAGTCTACACTACAACCACTTTTTATACTCCAAAAAAGGGCCATAAGGATAGTTCACATTGCAGGTTATCGTGATCACACTAACATATTGTTTCTGGAGTCAAAGACATTGAAGTTAAATGATCTTGTGGAATTTAAAACGGCACAATTAATGTATAAAGAAAAAAGTCATGCACTTCCAAGAAACATTCAAGAATTGTTCTTTGATAGGGAGGGGGGTTATAATCTGAGGGGAGAACACAATTTAAAGGTGCTAAACGTACGCACTACCATGAGAAAACACTGCATCTCAATATGTGGAGTGAAACTGTGGAACAGTCTAAATGTGGTGCTAAAGCAATGTCCAAACATGAGACAATTCAAACTGATGTATAAGGAAATTATGTTCACAAGGTACAGGGATGAGGAAGGGACTTGATATTCACGGGTGTTTACATTTTTATTTTGTTTTCTATTTTATTTTATTTTATACATATATAGTTTTTGTTTTTTGTTTTGCATATATATATATATATATATTTTTTTTTTCTTTTCTTTTTTTTCTTTTTTATGTTTAAAATAGTACACTCATTTGAGTAGTGGAAAAGGGGTAGGATTAAATAAGTGTATACTTCTTCCTACTCCTTTTCGAACATGCAGATTGAGTTGTTTTTCTTTTTTGTTATTGTTTGTTGTATTCATTGCATGTTCGAAATAAAGACTTCAAATCAAAAATCAAATCAAATCAAAAAGGACATTTACATGCCACACATTTCCAGAACATATAGTTGCAGTTATACATATCTTAAGCCACATTCTACCCTTTCACACAGAACTATGTATTTTGAATTACATTTATAATGACATGTTGCCTCTAAGATTGTGAATGATTCACCTTATGGATTATAGTTAAGTAAAGTAAAGTAAACATACTTCTGTTCTTTACTGTACATTAGAGTGCAGATATGACGATACTGAAGATATCTGCTCACATCTGATGGACCCTAACATCATGGAGACATGCATGATCTATGCAGATATGATCAAGAGTTGGCTTCATCATTACATGGATGATCTATCTGATCTTCATCTATACAGTAATTGATCCAGGTCCATGTGTCTGATTCATTTTTAAACAGGAGCAGCACTAATTGCTTGATGGAAATCAATTTCCATTGCTTGATGGAAATATCATGGTTTGAAAAGTGTAGATGATAAATATATCCTAGATTTGTCTGAATATACCTACATATAACCCCTCTATATACTTGCTTGTACACCTGCACATAACCCTTAATTAGCTCTGTTTGATAGCATGTACTATAATGCTGTATATACCATATATATATGTATTCCTACTGCATCCTATCCTCACCTGTCTGTACTTACCTGCACATGGTACTTTCATATATCTACATGACCAAATAAAATTAAACCGACAGAATTAGAGGTCAAAAGCAAGATTGAAAAGGTGGGTTTTGAGGGCTGATTTAAAAGATGTCAGGGTGTTTGCATCACGGATATGGCTGGGGAGGGCATTCCAGAGGGAGGGGGCAGCAGCAGCAAAGGCCCTGTCGCCCCAGGTCCGGAGCTTGGTCGTGGGAGGTGTTAGGAGGTTGGCATCTGCAGACTTAAGGCTAAGTACTGTAGTACTGATTTGTATATTTTGTACCCAGTTTAACCACCTGTACATTGTATATTGCTGTTGCACTTTACTGCTACATTTGCACTCTGGTTTGGATGCCAGACTTATTTTCGTTGTACTGTACTTGTGCTGTATAATGACAATACATTTGAATCTAATTTAATCAAATTGAATAAAATCTAATCTAATCTAATCTAATCTAAACCTAGATGGCCACCGATGTGGAAAACCCACGTTGATATCAGTTGCATTGTTCCTATAGACCACTGTTTCTTAAACCGTCCATGTCAGGGACCCAACTGAGATTTAGTCTTTAATCTCATTGTGGGCCCCAGGCTCAAACATAATTTACTACAGGCTCCACAACCGTGGGCATGGACTGCTGCCAGCAGCTGGAGAACTAATGACTGCAGAACTCGAGAACTATTAGGAATGTCTGCCCAGTGACCACTAAGTGTGTCTGACTCTTAACCACCCACACCTGCACAGACTATACAACGAATGACGTATATCATGCCAGTTAGGCTACCTTGTGTATACTGCACCTTGTGTATACTGTTTACTTTTACTCCTACTCATAGTATATATATTAGATTAGTATATATATTCAGATTCAAATTCTGTATTGCCTATATTTATTGTAACATATAATATAACCGAAAGGGCATACAGACCCTCATCTGCACCTTTGTTTACACTGTTTACTTTTCTCATATTCTTATATTCAGAGTTAATTATATTGTTTATACTGTTTATTGTTTACACTGTTAGGGTTACCCTAACCCTAACCCTAACCCTAACCCCCTAACCTTAACCCTAACCCTAACCCTAACCTGTTCATTTCTGCGACTAGGGTGGAAGGTGTGACACATTTATGCAGTGCGCTTAATAGTGATAAAAAAAAAAAAAAAAAAAAACATGGATTATTGGAATGTGAGTCAAAGATGTGAGACTGAGCTACTTTCCTGGCATATACATAAAATATAGCCAACGCTTATCCACACACACACAGACATGAAAAAAACTGTAGAAAAAAAAGAAAGCTCAGAGCGTTTTCCTGAGTCTCGCAACTGCCGCGGCTCCGCCACTTCCTCGATGTTGATCGAAAAGAGTTACCTTGATGAGCGCGCTCCTCTCCAAAAGTTTAACTAGTTTCAACTTTATGCCCCAAACGCTGCCGCCGAGGCGCGGCGCGGCGCTGGGAAAAGGAGCGCGCCTGTCACATAGAAATGAATGACAGAAAGGAGCTGACAACTCGTAAAACGTCCCCGGTCGACACGGGCCATAGGCTATAGGTATGAGTATTACAGAACCACACATAGTCCACACCACACAGGTGTCTAAATACACATGCTCAGATTAACCCCTCTGATCCAACACTAAAATTCACACACAACAGTCCTATTTACACATAAACACACGGATGAACCAATACCGAACAACAAGTCCACGACCAAACACATCGAGTCTAACATTATTATAGTAGGCAAAAAAATGCAACATTATCGCCACTCACCTGTCCTGATGGTCTGCCCAATTCTCAAAATCTGCATGTCACAGAAGTAGTCCCTGCAGCAGGCTGCTTCGCCTTCTTTGTAAAATCAAAATTGGTTAGAAGTCTTACTTCTTTCGACATTATCCTGGATACCTGTATTTATTTATTTTAAACGGCGGGTGAAGTTTGATTTGTGCCTGCAGACTGCAGTGCAGCGCCGCCACACTCCGAATGGTAAACGCAAGAATAGCATGCATGTTGCATGCGTATTACGAGTAGGGTATATCTGCAGTGCCGCAACCCCATAGATTTATGCTATTGTCTATTACTGTGAATTAGTGCGCAAATCATTAATCATACATCAAAATAGCCTAATTTTATTATTATACACGATGATGACGATACAGAAAATTACAGGAAAATGAGAAATGCATGGCAAAAATAGCATTTATTGTCAGTATTTTAGAGACCCCCCAAAAATTCACAAATCATGTTTTCAGTGGAGCTGATGTCTTATCTAAGGGAGCCATGGCTCACCGAGCTCCCCCATGGTTCGCACCCTCAGGCTATATATACAGTAGACTATCATTATCAATAATGTGCGAGTTGGGAGAGGAACTACAATACTTTACAATATTTTGATGAGATTTCTTTACTTGCTGCACATCTGGCTGTGACAAAAGCAAGTGGAACTAATCTGCTGCAATCAATCATTCAGATCATCCAGCTGCAAATTAAACCGATGGAACTTTCAAGTCACTGTTGTGTTAATTCTCCCGTGTCGTAACATTTTCCCCCAAAGCACTCCTTCCTTCCAACATTATACAAAGGGTGCCTCAAGGGTTCTACGTGGGCTCTCAGGGTTCCAAGCGTAACGCTTTGAGGTTGAAGAACCTCGGTTCTAAGAGGAGCGCTCTTTGGGATTAAAGCACATGTTCCCCGGAATGTTATGTGTTTCGGTTTACCTGACGTCTTTAAAGCTGGTGGCCTAGTTTTAAATGTCACTGGTGTTCAACACTTAAACTGTAGAACAAGTGAGGTACGGTAAGGTAGTATTTCAAATAAAGAAATTATTAAAACTTCAGTGTTTGTTCCACACTGTGTGGTCCAGTGTGGAGTAACTATCTCACACACACACACACACACACACACACACACACACACACACACACACACACACACACACACACACACACACACACACACACACACACACACACACACACACACACACACACACACACACACACACACACACACACACACACACACACTGGCCCTATCCTTGTGTGGTATCTGTCAGCCATATCCATTGTGTGATTGGTACCAGGAGCGTCAAACTGTGCACAGAAAAGGACTGCCCGAGATGAATTGCAATTAGTTCAAGTCTGTTTACGCACCCTCATACTTGGAACCTGTTTCTAATCTGCTTCTTATCACCATTACTATGCTTCCTAACATCCCTTTGCTTCCTATCACCTTTGCTATGCTTACTATGACACTTCCTATGCTTCCTAACATCATTCTTATGTTTCCTAACATGCTTCCTATGCTTCCTAACATGCTTCATATGCTTTCTATCACCTGCATATGCTTCCTAACATGCTTCCTATGATTCCTATCTCCCTTCCTATACTTCCTCAAATCCTTCCTATGCTTCATAATATCCTTAATGTGCTTCCTAACATCTTTCCTATACTTCCTAACATCCTTCCTATGCTTCCTAATATCCTTCCTAGGCTTCCTAACATCCTTCCTATGCTTCCTACACTGGCCCTATCCTTGTGTGGTATCTGTCAGCCATATCCATTGTGTGATTGGCACCAGGAGATTCAAACTGTGCACAGAAAAAGGACTGCCCGAGATGAATTGCAATTAGTTCACTCTGACATTTTTCTCTCTGACGTTGCCAAGTTTATTTTTACCAGGCCCCTTCCCCCCAGAGAGCACGGTGTGAGCAAGGTAATACTAATGCAACAGTCTGTTTATGTAACCAGCTGATGAGCACTATTGTCACGTCCAGATTGGCTGTGTCTGTCTGTCTGTCTGTCTGTCTGTCTGTCTGTCTGTCTGTCTGTCTGTCTGTCTGTCTGTCTGTCTGTCTGTCTGTCTGTCTGTCTTTCTGTCTGTCTGTCTGTCTCGCTGTCTGTCTGTCTGTCTGTCTGTCTGTCTGTCTGTCTGTCTGTCTGTCTGTCTGTCTGTCTGTCTGTCTGTCTGTCTGTCTGTCTGTCTGTCTGTCTGTCTGTCTGTCTGTCTGTCTGTCTGTCTGTCTGTCTGTCTGTCTGTCTGTCTGTCTGTCTGTCTGTCTGTCTGTCTGTCTGTCTGTCTGTCTGTCTGTCTGTCTGTCTGTGTGTGTGTGTGTGTGTGTGTGTGTGTGTGTGTGTGTGTGTGTGTGTGTGTGTGTGTGTGTGTGTGTGTGTGTGTGTGTGTGTGTGTGTGTGTGTGTGTGTGTGTGCGTGTGCATGTGCGTGTGTGTGTGTGTGTGTGTGTGTGCGTGTGTGTGTGTGTCTGGCAGCATATCTCACCAACTAAAACGTATGCTTCATATGCTTCCTATTACTAGCACGTTATAATGCTAATGCTAATATCTATAATTGGATCAGTCAGTGTGTTTGTTAGCGTTAGCATGCTAATGATCATGCTAATGTTAATAACTATAAGGAGAGCAGGCAGTGTGTGTTTGTCCACTGAGCGCACCTTTCTACTACTAGTTTTAGCTAAACCCTTGCTACCTCATTCTAACTGTGTCTACTTTAAAACACACACCAGCACATGGTATTATCAACAGTGTTGCTAAGTGGCCTATACTTCCCACCTTAATTAAACTCTCCTGTTATCATTCCTCCTTTCCTTTGGATCGCGTCGTGTAAGAACGCAGAGCAGAAAGTGCCGGTCTTGTGTTTTCAGAACATCTTGTGTTCAAAACAGAATAAATAATTAAATAAATAGTAATACACGTCACAACATCTAGTTTCCATAGTGATATTGGTAACTCTCCACCTGTGTCAGTGTCGCTGCCTTGGTGCCCAGCACCACGAATAAAAAAGAAAAAAGAAACATGAGTGAATGCAGCTGGAGATCCTGTGTGAACTGAGCACAACCAGGCAAACCCTACAACAAGATATCATTACATCAGAATCCATATGCCCCTCGTATAGTTAGACCCCGGCGGCGGGTAGAGTGTGGCTTGTGTGCACCTGGATTACACAACAGAACCGGGGCATCCCTGGGGTGTGTGTGTGTGTGTGTGTTGGCACAGACATCAATTCCGGTTTCCATATGCGTATCGTTTATTTAAGGTTCCTCTCTTCTCTTCAAAGCCCGCGGCCTTCTAATGCGGCACGTGTGGGCACGAGCCGGCGCTCAGCCGGGCCTAAAGTGTGCCACGCGTCAACACACGGTGATCGGTCAGGTCGGGGAGGGAGGGGTGAGGTTTTCTCTATTAAAAGCAAAAAAGAAAATAACATGCTTACAACTGTGTTCCTGCCGGGAAAAATATGGCCTGACAAGGAACGTTTTAACTGCCCTTTTTCTCAGTGATAATAATGATCTTGATGATACAGTATGAACGAGTAATCAATCTAGTTATTATAGGTCACCCTCTTTCTCCTCTCTCATTAATGCTGTTACTCTAAATAATAACAACGTTAACTTAATGATATTAAACGAACCACCGTTAGGTAATCAGCACAGCTTTTTGCCTATAATTGTCTCTTTGCTCTCACGTGCACCACGCACTAAATACCACGCAGGCACGTCAAATGCACGGCTATACAAACACGCCCACCAACCTGCCTGCCTCCGATCTATCAAGCGTTAGGGCAGTCGGCACCGTCCGGGGTGCCGGGGCAGTGAGTTGTACGACATGAAGAATGGCCCGATGAACAGCGCCGCGGGGGAAAGTGGGTCAGCTCGCTTCCTGACCACGTATACGGTCAGTGCATCTGATGGTGTGGCTTCCCTGATAGACCGCATCATTAATTAACCTGCCTGCTTCACGCTGGGGGGAGGAGGGAGATTTATACCGTATGCCTTTAAATTATACACCACTCGAGGAGATTGCGCGTTTGGTCGTCTGTCTGTCTGTCTGTCTGTCTGTCTGTCTGTCTGTCTGTCTGTCTGTCTGTCTGTCTGTCTGTCTGTCTGTCTGTCTGTCTGTCTGTCTGTCTGTCTGTCTGTCTGTCTGTCTGTCTGTCTGTCTGTCTGTCTGTCTGTCTGTCTGTCTGTCTGTCTGTCTGTCTGTCTGTCTGTCTGTCTGTCTGTCTGTCTCTGTGTGTGTGTGTCCACAGCTAATCTTAATAACTACAGGGCAGATGTGGACGAAATGTCAGAGAACATATGCCGATAATATTTTTCAAATCGGCCAACGACAAGTATTTAATTTTAATTGATTTCCATCACTGTCCATTGAAATATTACATTCAGAATAAAGTATAAAGAGGGACCTCCCACGCGTTACACTTCACCAATGAGAGTCCTCGCTGCCAGGTGAAAAGAGGCTGCTGGCTGTCTCCTATGTATCGGAGGAAGCATGTGATAGACTTCAGGGCTCCCTAGACCGACCAGTGGGGGGCACATGCGCAGGAAGGGGAGGGGGGAATTGGCCAAAAATTGGGATGGGAGGAAAATACAGAAAATAGGAGGAGAAAAAGTGGATAAAAAAAAAAGATACACAGCTCCATGCCCTGATGCCTGTTTACGACTTACCATAGTGAACCTATTGTCGTTGATATACATATGCATTCAAAAACTCAAATCTGCTGTAAATCTCATCAATATTGTGTCATCAGAACAATTCCTACGGTGTATTTCTGTCACGGCAGCACTGAGTGAAAAACTCTACTCAGCTTCCAGGACATGCTGCTTGGACCTAACGCTACGTCACTGGTAACGTGGCTCCGCTAGTGAAGCATGTTACGTCACTGGTAACGTGGCTCCGCTAGTGAAGCATGTTACGTCACTGGTAACGTGGCTCCGCTAGTGAAGCATGTTACGTCACTGGTAACGTGGCTCCGCTAGTGAAGCGTGTTACGTCACTGGTTACGTCGCTCCGCTAGCGAAGCGTGTTTGTTACATCACTGGTTACGTCGCTCCGCTAGCGAAGCGTGTTACGTCACTGGTTACGTGCACGGCTCCGCTAGCGAAGCGTGTTTTATTACGTCACTGGTTACGTCGCTCCGCTAGCGAAGCGTGTTTTATTACGTCACTGGTTACGTCGCTCCGCTAGCGAAGCGTGTTTGTTACGTCACTGGTTACGTGGCTGCGCTAGCGAAGCGTGTTAAGTCACTGGTTACGTCGCTCCGCTAGCGAAGCGTGTTTGTTACGTCACTGGTTACGTGGCTGCGCTAGCGAAGCGTGTTAAGTCACTGGTTACGTGGCTGCGCTAGCGAAGCGTGTGAGCAGAGACGTTTTGTTTGCAGAGCTGCCAACTCTCTCGTATTGAGACTCGTGAAATTCACACGCTCTCTCACGCCACACCTCCTTGTCTTACACTGCCAAATAACAATGACATTTGTGAACAATGTAAGAGAATGGCACAGTCGAAATATATAAAAGGTTGTATTCAGTAAGTTTCATTTTCAAGATAATATTCTGGGCATTTTGCTGCATTGACAAAAACAAGATGTCTTCCAAAATGTGTGTGTGCGCATCTGGCCCGGTGTGCATGCGACCTTATGCAGGAGAAGTATTTGTTATTGAATGTACTTAAGTATCTAAAGTAAAAGTATGCATTCTACATGACGTTTGTGTATTCCAGTGCTTGGGAGCGTTCAATCCTTGATCCATTGACCTCTACAGGTTATGTTAAAGTGGCATGTGGTCCAGTTATGCTGCTCTGATTAAAGGTTATGTTAAAGTGGTATGTGATCCAGTTATGCTGCTCTGATTAAAGGTTATGTTAAAGTGGTATGTGGTCCAGTTATGCTGCTCTGATTAAAGGTTGTGTTAAAGTGGCATGTGGTCCAGTTATGCTGCTCTGATTAAAGGTCATGTTAAAGTGGCATGTGGTCCAGTTATGCTGCTCTGATTAAAGGTGATGTTAAAGTGGTATGTGGTCCAGTTATGCTGCTCTGATTAAAGGTCATGTTAAAGTGGCATGTGGTCAGTGGGATGGGATGAGATGGGATCAGTAAAAGAATATATTATGTTATCTTAATATATTTACATTTGGTATTGGCAAAGGTCCAAAGTGCACTCACCATTAGACCAACAGACTAACACTGTGGGGGGTGAGTGAACTCACCATTAGACCAAACCACCCACTCAGCTGTGGGATGGTGCTCACAGGCTGCGGAATATTAGTCACACTATCACTGTAAAAAAATAAAAAGGGTAAAAAAACAGTAAATGTCTGGCAGCAACGGTTTCCCTGTCAAATTACAGTAAAATACACAAATTCAAATAAAGTGGAAAAGCAATTAATTTACAGAGAAATGTGTTTATTTCATGTGTTTTTACATATAATTTAATGTAGTTTAACATTCAAGACAATTAAGCAATGGAATAATCCTGTAATTTTTTTTTATAATTTCTTATTAAATACACTTTAATTAATTTACAACCTTTATTTAATGGTTAATATTTTTATCAAAAGTCATTTACTGTCTTTTTATGGCATTTACACTTAAAGTAGAAAAACAAAAGAAATCTGTAATCTGTAAAAAAAAAAACAGTGAATTTCCTGTGAAAAAACATATTTTCTTTACAGTGTAGGAATGAGCATCTGCATCTATTCTCTACGAGAGTAACACGGGGCACAGTCAGTACGCAGGTCCCCTCTCTGTTTCCAGCATCAAAATAAACATATAACAAAATATAAATAAAATATGTGCACACAAAAAATATATGCCCTTACAGTGGGTACAGTAAAAGCAAAAAACGAACAGGACGAATAACAAATTAATATGCACTGAAATTACATTTTATTTGTTTTCACTAGATGTCTCACCCTCTAGTTTATATGTAAATGAAAGAAAGAAATAATAAATAAAAATGCACATTTAATAAGCTTATTTTCATGTTATTGGGCTGTTAGGCATTATGGTACAAGAATATTACAGATAGCAATGTAACTATAGCGCACGTGTCAGAGTTGCACGGGGCACAGTCATTAAAGACACACACAGTGTCTCTCTCTCTGTTCCCTGTAGCAAGTAAATAATATGAAAATATGCAAATGAGGGGAAATCTCCCGCAGATTTAACAGCGATAGTGGCCATTTTTGCAGACTAAAACCAATCGTAACACTCAGGAACACATTAGCGATGATGTGTTGTTACATTTCCATGCAGTTTAAGCCAGAATAAATTACTTTTAAACGTGCTAAGCTTAACACAGGGACAGAGAGTATCGCAACATAATCTTACCAGCCCAAAACCTGTAGCTGAAGTCACTCATGTGTAACTAATCATTGATGGTTTAAGTATTTGGGTTTTTGTACCATTTATTTTCAATCGCGCTTTATTCTACCTTTATATGACTCTAATGCCTGCTGAGCTGGACCCGTTCTCTCGTCCGACACGTTTCATTGTACCATTGACCTTGTCTTAAAAGAACACGCCAACATTTGGGAAATTAGCTTATTGTCTTCTCTAGAGAGAGAGACAAGAAGATAGATTCCAGTTTCCTCTCTGTGCGTTCAGTAGAAAGCTATCTGGCTGCACGTTAGCCTAGCTTAGCACAATGAATGGAAGCGGACATGGCCGGTTAGCCTTCGGGAGAGGTGTTAGTTGGACAATGTCTAGTCTAACCGGCCACTGTCCAGTTGAAACTTGAACTTGAACTCTGTCCAGTTCAGCACCACGGACAGAGAGAGAGAGAGAGAGAGAGAGAGAGAGAGAGAGAGAGAGAGAGAGAGAGAGAGAGAGAGAGAGAGAGAGAGAGAGAGAGAGAGAGAGAGAGAGAGAGAGAGAGGGGAGGAGAGAGAGAGAGAAAGAGAGAGAGAGAGAGAGAGAGAGAGAGAGAGGGAGAGAGGGAGAGAGAGACAGAGAGGGATAG
>NC_140169.1:144526854-144576030 GCF_963971535.1 Notolepis coatsorum | reverse complement strand
TGGGACTTTACCATAATCATGACATCATCAGCATATGCAGACAGTTTGAATTTTATGTCACAACCCGGAAAAGAAAAACCCGACAAATGAGTCCTTAATCTGTGTAACAGCGGCTCTATGGCCAGACAGTACAACATTCCTGATAAAGAACAGCCCTGTCGGACTCCCCTCTGAACCTCAAAAGGCGCACTTAAACCACCGTTAATCTTAAGTACACTCTCAATGTCTCTGTACAAGACCTGGATCATAGCTATAAGCCCAGAGCTGAAACCAAAAGCCTGCATTGCTTTCCACAGGTACTGATGTTCAACTCGGTCAAAAGCCTTTTCTTGATCTAGAGAAATCAGACCAAGTTCACAACCCAAAACACCAGAGAGGTCCAAAACATCTCGAATCAACGTAATGTTGTCAGATATCAACCTGCTGGGCACACAGTAGGTTTGGTCCACATGGATGACCCGCTCCATCACCTTCCTCAGTCTCATTGCCAGTACCTTTGAGAGCACTTTATAATCGGAGCAGAGTAAAGACACTGGACGCCAGTTCCTGATGTTCTGTAAGTCTCCCTTCTTGGGCAGGAGAGTGATGACCGCTCTCCTACAGCTCAGAGGCAGCCTCCCCTTTCTCAGACTATCACTGAGGACACTCAAAAGATCCTCACCAATCACAGACCAGAGAGACTTGTAAAAATCAACCGGGAGACCGTCAATCCCAGGCGCCTTCCCACTCTGCATGCTCTGCAAAGCCTCTAGCAGCTCTTGGCCTGACAGCTGTGCTTCCAGCTCTGCGCCGTCCTCAGCTGAGACTCTAGGGAGGCCCTCAAAGAAGGACCGTGCCACCTCCGGCTCTTCTTGGTACTCAGTTCTATAGAGCTCTTTGTAGAAACCAACCGCACACCGACGGAGGTCGGCTGTCTCATGCAGCATCTGCCCAGTGTCTGACCTCAGAGAGTGTAGCAGCCTCTTTTGGCCATTCTTGCTCTCCAAACCAAAGAAAAAGTGAGACGGAACATCCATCTGGACCACGTTTTGAAAACGGGATCTAACCAGAGCGCCCCTAGCAGAGATACCCAGCAGGTCAGACAGAGCTGATTTTTTCCTTTTGAAAACTTCAATATGTTCTCTTTCTCCAGTGGAGCCTGCCAACTCCTGCATCTCCATCACTTCTCTCTCCAGAGCTCTCATAGATCTGGCCATGTCTCTTGTAACATTGAGAGTGTACTGTAGGCAAAGCTGTTTTATATGTATTTTACCTACATCCCACCACTGTTGCAGTGAACTAAAGTCACGTTTAGTTTGCCTATAGTCAGCCCAAAAAGAACCAAAAGCATCCTTAAAACCATTGTCAGCCAACAGAGAGACATTAAAGTGCCAATATGCACTTTTACACTTTACATTTTTTATAAAAATAGAACACTGGACAAGGGAGTGGTCAGATAAACCCACCGGACTTATGGAACAGCTTGTGACCACACTCATGTGATGTTCAAAACAATACAAACGATCAAGCCTGGCTAACGATAAATAATTATCCCTGGAATGAGCCCAGGTATACTGCCGCTGATTACTGTGGAGATATCTCCAAATATCACACAGTTCAATGGTTTCAACCAGTCGTATTAGACAGGCTTTAGAAGCCGCATGCGGCTCCTGATGATTCCTGTCCAACACGGGATCTTCAGTGCAGTTAAAATCACCACCCACAAACAGATACTCCTCACTACTACAAGCACTAAGAGTATCTTTTAATTTATCCAAAAACAATAACCTTTCCAACCCCACCGTTGGAGCGTATACATTTACAAAACACATCTTTACATTTTCAAATACAGCACAGAGTTTAAGCAACCTGCCTGGAATGATCTCATCAACAACACATGAAGCAGGTAGAAAATCCCTAGAAAAAAGAAAACCAACTCCCCCCACTACTACTACTCTTATGACTGAAGAAAGCTCCCCCACCCCACTCCCTCTTCCAGTCAGATTCATTTTCAACCGTGCTGTGAGTTTCCTGAAGAAAAGTAACATTTAGTTTCTTGCCCCTGATCAGGCTGTACAGGGCAGCTCTCTTACCATCTTCTCTAGCACCATTAACGTTTAAAGACCCCAGTTTAAATTCACACATGTTTAGTATACAGCACAGCAGCAACCAAACAATAGCAAAAAAACACATTAGGCCTATACATCATCAGGACCAACAGCCTGCTCATTGATTTTTGCTCTGACTCTTGATAATATTTTCTTTAAGCGGAATCCCTCTTGGTGAGAGAAAAAAGGTAGCCCTGCGTCCTCCCCACTCCTCATGTGTATTGTGACAGAATCATGAAACTTCCTTAAATCAGGGAAAAGTTCCTCTAATTTAATAGATTTACCTTTGGTATCTTTCAAAAATGTTTTTATCTGTTCGAAAGAGAACTCAGGCTGTGATAAATCACTCAAGAGCACATCCTCCTCTTCCTCACTGCTGTTACTACTGTCCTGTGACTGTGCGTCCTGTCCTCTCTTTCCTGAGCCTTGCCTCGTTTGAGAGGGGGCGGGGCTCTGCTCCTTCCTAGCTGCCTTCGCGTCCTGCCCACTAGTAGCCCTCGAAGTAGCCCTGCTTTTCCTCTTTCGTACAACTTTTGAAACATCCATCTCCGTCTCATCCTCCTCAACCAGTACAGACTCCGCTATCCTGGTTGCTGTACTCTCTAAATCCTCTCTCACTTCGACCTGAGTATCACTGTTCAAATCAATTAGCAGATTCCCCTGAATAGTGCTGATGCTTTGCGCGGCTTGCGCCTGCACAACATTTCCCCCGCTCTCTCCACTGTGTACCTGCGCTTTTGCAATAATTGCAACTGGCCTCTCACTCACACTTGTTTGCGCTGCTGTGCGTGTAACAGTAGGTGTACTCGCTGCAGTGCGGGCAGCTGCCGAAGGCTTATTGGCTGCTGGCTGACTGCTATCTGCGGTCTTTGTAGCCTCCGCGCCAGCAGTCGGCTGTTCACCCCTTTTCGCTGGGCACGCACGAATTAAATGATTCTCTTCCCCGCATCCAAAGCATTTCATTCTGCCTGAGCTCACATGAATGTCGTAGTCAAAATCGTCCAGCCTGAATTTGAAAACTAAACTCAGTTCCTCATCTTTCTTCTTCAGAATCATATGCACTTGTCTCCTAAAAGACACGACATGTTTAACGTGACGCGAGGTCCCCCCGAGAGAGAACATTGTAATCGGTGAAACTAACTGCCCGTGTCTTGACAGTTCTTTCTCCAAAAGTCCATTTTTCAAAAACGGGGGGACATTAGATATTATAACACGTTTGGCTGGGTTCGGGGGGGTGACGAGTGGAAACACCGTAGTAAGCGTCTCCCGAATCACCACTCCACTTTCCACCATCTGATTCACTTTAACGGTAGAATCAAGGAAAATTACGACTGCCCGATTCATTCTAGATGCTGACTTAACGCTCGCATATCCCACGACTGCGCCGATAGCCAAACAACATTCTTCCACTGAGACACCGTGGTCTGGAGAGAGTCGCAAGCCGTGTTTGCGTGTAAGCCTCTCCAAACGGAGGGTGCTCCTCCCTGCTCCGCCATGCCTGTGTAAAGGCACCACGACGCAGCGGCAGCACTCACCAAACAATTGTCACTTAGACTACTACGGCTAAACTCAACCGAAACAACTAAAGCCAACACTCTCGTAAAAGCAAACAATAAATAAGTAATAGTCTAATTCATAACATTAAAACACAACAAGTTAGAGAAAAAGTTTAGAGTTTCACTCACACCCGCAAACCGCTCCTCCACGCTCCTACACCACCATACACACGCATGCGCACAGAGAGAGAGAGAGAGAGAGACGAGAGAGACAGAGAGAGAGACAGAGACATAGAGAGAGAGAGAGATAGAGAGAGAGAGAGAGAGAGAGAAGAGAGAGAGAGAGAGAGAGGAGAGAGAAGAGACAGAGAGAGAGAGAGTAGAGAGATGAGAGACTAGATGAGAGAGACGAGAGAGAGAGAGAGAGAGAGAGAAGAGAGAGAAGAGAGAGAGAGAGAGACGAGAGAGAGAGAGAGAGACAGAGAGAGAGAGAGAGAGAGAGACAGAGAGAGAGAGAGAGAGAGAGACAGAGAGAGAGAGAGAGAGAGAGAGAGAGAGTCACACTCACTGAGTCATACTTAAACATATAAACGCCTAAACGTTAAGCGCTCCATGAAAGCCGACTAATGCTACTATGGGAACTAAATATACAAACAACACCGGGAGGCCTCACTTGGAACATGTAGATGTGTTTGAACAGACGTGTGGTGACTGGCTGGAGGTGCTCCGGGACACGAGGCGTTTCATGTCGAGAGAGACGACAGCCGCGGCGTGTGAGAACAACCAATAATTCATTGCACTAATTATATCTAAGCATGTGTGCACTGCCGCCGCGCCTCCTCCCTTCTACCATATTGCACGTAATACCCCGTTGTAATCACAATATTCTAATTGAAATATCCCCATAGCCGTACAAGGCTTTCAACTGGTAGAGCACACCACAGCGGTCAGCTAATGAGCTGACTTGGTGTAATTACAGGAAGAACAAATGAGCTAAGTTGCAAAGCCAGTGTCTTGACGTGTAAATTCTTGCCCCGTTCGACGCTATTAGCATTTACATTCCGCTGCGGGTTTAGGGAGGATATCTGGCAGGATCTTAGCCGGGCGCCGCATCCTTTAGCGCCATTGATCCACCTGTTCCGAGAATTGTCTGATAGATCTGCTTAAGTGAATCAGTCGGAGATAAACGCCATAGAGCCGCCCCTCGTTCGCAGTCGCTGTTAAGTCAATTTAGGTGTGTAACCTGTGGTCCATTAAACGAGGGTCCTGCTCTGGGTGGAGGGAGAGAAAAACGACTTCTTGGCAGCTAATTGGCTCCGGTACTGTGTGTGGGGGGGGAGGGGGCATGGGTGGGGGGACCCGGATTTGGCCGACCAGTAACTGATCCATGAGCGAAAAGCGAATGCAATTTCAAGCAGCAGGGTTTGGGGTTAGGGGTTAGCTCTGAGCTGGCAATCCAGAGGGTGGCTGGTCCTATACGATATATCTATGGTGCCCATCGCCTTTGATGTACTGCCAGGCGGTAGGAAACTACTTCTTGGCAGCTAATTGGATCCGGTTCTGTAGGGGGGGGGGGGGGGTGGGGGGCGGGGGGGCGGACACCGGATTGCCCCAGTGGTACAGTAGATTGGCCGACCAGTAACTGATCCATGGGCGAAAGCTGATTCCATCCAAGCAGAGCAGGGTTGCGGTTAGGGGTTAGCTCTGAGCTGGTGGCTGCGTGTTATAGTCTACGGTGCCCATCTCTGCCAAGGTGCACTTCAGCAAGCAATGAATCCTCCAAACTGCTCCGGGGGGGGGGGTTACACTACGGGTGACTGCTCTTCGACCTCCATGATGATGAAATGCATACCGGGACGTTGAAGTGAGACTACAATGTGTATCCAGGAGGTGGGATATGCGGAAAGGATACGTTTCAATTGCCTCATGTAAGGCGATACTAAAGTGGAGTACGACAATAGAGCCAGACAGACGAGACAGTCAGACAGAGCTCGCCCTTCTGCTGCTTATCTAACCCAGGACACCAGCAGATAGGACACCAGTAGATAGGAGCAGATAGGACAGATAGGACACCAGCAATAAAGGAAAACCCAGAAGCCTCTCACTCTCTCTCTCTCTCTCTCTCTCCCTCCCTCTCGCGCACGCACACTCTGTCTCATTCTCTCTATTTCTCTCTCGCCCCCTGTCTCACTCTCTCTCTCTCTTGCACGTGCTTTCTCTCTCTATTTCTCTCTCGCTCTGTCTCATTCACTCTCACTCTGTCTCTCTCTGTCTCTCTCTCTCACTCTCTCTGTCTGTATCTGTCTCTGTCTCTGTCTCTCTCTCTCTCTCTCCCTCTCTCTCTGTCTCATCGCTCTCTCTGTCTCTCTGTCTCTCTGTCTCTCTCGGCTCTCTCTTCTCTCTCTCTCTCTCTCTCTCTCTCTTCTCTCTCCTCTCTCTCTCTCTCTCTCTCTCCTCTCTCTCTCATCTCTCTCTCTCTGTCTCTCTCTGTCTCTCTTCTCTCTCTCTCTCACTCTCTCTCTCTCTCTCTCTCTCTGAGGACCATGTTCCCCCTTCACCCTTCTGTCATTGGACTGGTTTATTGCAGCAGTTTCTCTGCAGGCTGGGACCACATGCCCAGACAGAGGCCCCTGCTGAAGCCAAATTGCAGGGGATGAAGCCTGGTGGTGAGGAGAGCCAGCGGGGGTGATTGGTGCTCTCTCTCTCCTTCGGTCAACATCTGGGGTCGTCCTGGGACTGTTTGCGATTATGGCTGAAGATGGATTTCTGTGAAATACACACACACACCACAGCGGTGTGCCTGTGTGTGGCCATGCGCACACACACACACCACACACACGCACACACACACACACACACGACGCACGCACGCACGCACGCACACCGCACGCACGCATGCACGCACGCACGCACGCGCACTGCACGCACGCACGCACACACACACACACACACACACACACACACACACACACACACACACACACACACACACACACACACACACACACACACACACACACATTAGCATCCACATAGCCTTCTGTCCACATAGACTTCTCATAGTCTGCACATAATACCTACAACTCATAGTCTGCACATCATATCTACATTTACATTTACATTTAGTCATTTAGCTGACGCTTTTATCCAAAGCGACTTACAAGTTCTGTACGACAAGTCATTAGGAAGGGCACAACTCTATCAGCTGAGCAACAATGTACATCAAAGTGTTGAGTGCTACAGTTTAGGTTAGTTTATTAGGACAAGTGCATGACAGTAAGGTTAGATAGGGTTAGATCTTTTTTTCCCCATTTCAAATAATGGTTGAAGAAGTGCGTCTTTAGTCGATGGCGAAAGATTGGATGGATTTTGGCTGTCCTAACTGGGGTGGGAAGTTCATTCCACCATTGTGGGGCAAGGACTGAGAAAAGGCAGGTTCTCCTTGATGACCCTCCCGGAGCTCGGATAGGAGTGGGTCTGAGACGCACATACACACACACACACATGCACGCACGCACGCACGCACGCACGCACGCACGCACGCACGCACGCACGCACGCACGCACGCACGCACGCACGCACGCACACACACACACACACACACACACACACACGCACACACAAATCCAATGCACAAATTAATCATCTGCACGATTACTGTGAAAAAAGTTATAATAAAGTCCTGTATGTGCGTTGTTTATACAGTATCAGCACGGATGAGTGACAGATACTGTATCACATCTGTTCCACCCACTCATTAAAGCCATTATGGAAACACCAGCCATCTGTGTGTAGGTAATAAGGGTGCAACAGTAAAGAAAAAAATTAATTCCATGTGCTGAATTGTTTCTTTTTGTTTATTTATTTATTTAATTTAGTCTTTCTTAGTGCTGTGTCTTCTGTTTGGACAGTTGTTTCACTAAAGGGTCAGGGCACGTCTAGTGTATATCACATCCCTTAAGAATAAGAATGTTGATCTGAGAAACAGATGGTCTCTGCCATGACGACTGCAGTTTCATACAAAATTCTAATGACAAATCATATTGGATTCGTCATGCGTTGTGTTGTGTTGTGTTGTGTTGAGTTGAGTTGTGTAGTGTTGTGTTGTGTTGTGTGTGGTGTTGTGTTGTGTTGTGTTGAGTTGTGTAGTGTTGTGTTGTGTTGTGTGTGGTGTTGTGTTGTGTTGTGTTGAGTTGTGTAGTGTTGTGTTGTGTTTTGGTGTGTTATGTTGTGTGTTGTATTGTGTGTTGTGGTGTGATGTGTTGTGTTGTGTTGTGTTAGGTTGTGTTGTGTTGTGGTGTGTTGTGTTGTGGTGTGTTGCGTGTTGTGTTGTATAGTGTTGTGTTGTGTTGTGTTGAGTTGTGTTGTGATGTGTTGTGTTGTGTGTTGTGGTGTGTTGTGTTGTGTTGTATTATGTTGTGTTGTGTTAGGTTGTGCTGTGTTGTGTAGTATTGTATTATGTTGTGTTATGTTGTGTTGTGTTTTGTTCGGTTGTGTTGCGTTGGGTGTTGTGTATTAGTTGAGTTGTGTTGTGTTGAGTTGTGTTGTGTTGTGTGTTGTGTTGTGTTGTGTTGAGTTGTGTGGTGTGGTGTGGTGTGGTGTGGTGTGGTGTTGTTGTAGGGTGTTATGTGTTGTGTTGTGTTGTGTTATGTTGTGTTGTGTTGTGTTGTGATGTGTTGTTGTGTTGTGTTGAGTTGTGTTGTGTTGAGTTGTGTGGTGTGGTGTTGTTGTAGGGTGTTATGTGTTGTGTTGTGTTGTGTTGTGTTATGTTGTGTTGTGTTGTGTTGTGTTGTTGTGTTGTGTTGTGTTGAGTTGTGTTGTGTTGAGTTGTGTGGTGTTGTTGTGTTGTGTTGTGTTGAGTTGTGTTCTGTTGTGTTGTGTTGTGTTGTGTTGTGTTGTGATGTGTTGTTGTGTTGTGTTGAGTTGTGTTGTGTTGTGTGGTGTGGTGTGGTGTTGTTGTAGGGTGTTATGTGTTGTGTTGTGTTATATTGTGTTGTGTTGTGATGTGTTGTTGTGTTGTGTTGAGTAGTGTTGTGTTGAGTTGTGTTGTGTTGAGTTGTGTTGAGTTGTGTGGTGTGGTATGGTATGGTGTGGTGTGGTGTTGTTGTAGGGTGTTATGTGTTGTGTTGTGTTATGTTGTGTTGTGTTGTGTTGTGATGTGATGTGATGTATTGTTGAGTTGTGTTGTGTCATGTTGTGTTGTGTTGTGATGTGTTGTTGTGTTGTGTTGAGTTGTGTTGTGTTGAGTTGTGTGGTGTGGTGTGGTATGGTGTGTTGGTGTTGTTGTAGGGTAATCATATACGACCTCCCACAAGAATATAATATTCTTTTTGCATTCAGTAGCTGAATGTTATCGTCCTGCATGAGGAGAGAAACACAGCGTTGAAAGGAGGAGGGGCTGCTGTCGAGAGGAAACACTTCAAAAGAGAACCCTATTTCAAAAGAGAACCCCATTTCCAGTATTCCCTCTTCAGTCCAGGGAACCATTTCAGCACCGAGGGCAGCGCC
This sequence comes from Notolepis coatsorum, assembly GCF_963971535.1. NCBI lineage: Eukaryota > Metazoa > Chordata > Actinopteri > Aulopiformes > Paralepididae > Notolepis > Notolepis coatsorum. The sequence goes on along the minus strand of NC_140169.1, from coordinate 144,566,939 downwards.
TCAGCTCTGGTTCACTGGTTCAGCACCATGGACAGCGTTACATCAAGAGACAGAAGCACAGCCAGCTGCCTTGTCTGAAAACCCAGCCAGACTATGATGTTTGCAGCTTGGGGAGGGTTGAGTGGACATGTCTCTCCCTCCAGTCATCTTATTAAAGTCACCAGATGTCTGGTGTCTGCGGATGGTTACTTTCAGGAAGTGGAATTCTTTTATTTTATTTTATTATTTCAACTTGAATACAATAACATTCTAAAAATGACCCACATTTCCCGTGTTGCAGTGTTTGCTGATGCAATAGTTGACGGGAAATACACTTGGGCCCAAACTCCTGGAAACATAATTCCAGTGAAACCCTATACTTTACTCCCAAATTAATACATTTAAGGCGTGACATAGTCTACGACCAAAACAATCACATATATTATGCTTCAATTCTCTCAACTCCCTTGCATACAATAATGCCTTTTCAATTGTAATTAGATGAACTGTTTACTGTTGTCTGTTCCTCACAACAAATGGTGTAATGTCCAACCACGTTAGATGCTCAATGTTGCTACACTAATAATATGCAATGGGATTTTTATTTCCATGAAAGGGGCGGGACAAAAACACAACTTCCCTACTGCACAGTGATTTTTGACCTACTGGGCAGACCTATACTGAACAGGTTCTAAATGCATAGTGTGTGGGTAGTAGGGTTAGTAGCTTCGGTCTGATTGTGTAGGTACTGATGGTAGTAGAGTTAGTAGCTTCTGTCTGATCGTGTAGGTACTGATGGTAGTAGAGTTAGTAGCTTCTGTCTGATCGTGTAGGTACTAAGGGATTTTGGACATGGCCAATGAGAAGCAGGATTGGTCACACTCGAGGCGTTCCCAGCTTTTGAAAAGACGGACTGAACAGAGGCCCATTGGCCTAGAAAATCTGACCTGTAACTTGTTGGTTTCCTGAAGACAAGAACCACACTATTATTATTGTGTGTGTGTGTGTGTGTGTGTGTGTGTGCGTGCGTGCATGCGTGCGTGTGTGCGTGCGTGTGTGCGTGCATGTGTGCGTGCGTGCGCGCTCGCGCGTGTGTATGATGGACAATGACGGTAACTTTCCAAGGCTTGCAGTAGCATGTCCATTTTACCCTCTTAATGAAGATGTATGCCCTGTGTTACAACCCCCATAATTCGATTGTAGGGCATTTTCCCTTACAGTACATGGCTGTCCATTTCAGCACCACGGATTATGTCTCAGCTAACACTGTTGAGTGGTTGGTTCTTAAGCACCATGGACAGCGTCACAGAGCAGCCTATTATACCCATGTGAAAATCAATTGTAGTAAAACTATAGTATTCCCACATTGGTTTATTTTTCGTACACCGTCACCATGTACTATGGAGACACTATAGTGAATCACTATAGAGACATAAAGCACTTCTATAGTGAAACCCACAGGAATGCTATGGTGAACCACTCATTCACTGTTGCATATACTGTAAGTGCACATCTGGCAGAGATAATGTTGTACTTCCATAACAGTAACTCAAACCCCCATCCTGATGAAAGACCCCATACGCTCTGGACTACTTTACTGGGCTTTGTAAGTGCCCCCCCCCCCTGCAGGGCTTTGTAATCGGTGGGCTGTTTGGGTTTTGGGTTTCCCATCTAATCTCCGGAGCCCCCCTGATGTTACTTCACAAACAAGCATTTGCATTCCAAGTGGCACAACAGATTTATTACTTAAATTACAACAGCTTACAGTTCCCCCCCCCCGTTCAAATATCCTTCCTTGCGAAATTACCGCCATTTGCCCACAACGGAAGAGCGGTTCTGCGACGGGGGGGGGGGGACGGGGGGGGACGGGGTGTTGCGGTCCGGGGGCTTACAGCTCGAGACATCGTCCCTCAGCCCCGACCAATGAGATTCATGAGAAGAAGAAGAGATGTAATTAGTGGACTAATGGACCATATCAGCGCTGGGGTCAGCCAGCTGACTCTCCGCGTCGGTCTAGACCCGGCACGGCTAAACCACTGTGCAGCTGCAAAGTCAATATTCCTAGGTTTTCATCTCCGTGTTTTAATGCCAGCGTGAGCCACTAATCCACACACTGCTGCCGGAGTCTCTCCCCGGCTGGTCGGTGGGCCGAGTGCTGTCGCTATTGTAATCCTACGCACAGGCTTCCATCTCTCTCTCTCTCTCTCTCTCTCTCTCTCCCTCCATTAACGACACACTGGGCAGTGGGCACATGCAATGCAATTTAATCCTCTTTGAATTCCCTCTGAAAACTCCTACGAGGAGCCATCAGCAAAGAAAGAAAGAGAGAAAGAAAGAAAGAAAGAAAAGAAAAAGAGGTGTCCACAGATTGCCTGTGGGGGGGAAAGGCTGCCTCCCGTTGTTTACATAAGCAGCTATAGGTAGCAGGCGAGCGGTGGCAGCGCCGATATCGAGCCAAGTGGCATCAAAAAGTTACCATATACAGTGCCTTCTTTCGGGAACCGCTGTGTGACAACCGGAGGACTGCGGCGTGTGTGCGCGGGGAGGCTGTTTTCCCTGGCACCGCGCCACAGATGTGAGGGGCCGATAAGGAGGCACGGCGAGCCCTGAAGGACACCGGGGGCAAATGTGTTTTGTCCCGGCGATGGGATGCTGATAGTGATAGTGATGGGGATTACATGGAGGTCACACAGCGGAGCGGGGGGATCAGGGGACCGCTCAAGGCCGCAGCGCAGCGCAGCACCGTTATAGGGTCAGATGGAGAAGCCAGACAGGGGGCCTCTTTATGCGTTTGCCAGGTCTCTGCAATATCCGGAGTGCATCCCTCTTCCTCCACCCCCCCCAACCCCCCGCGACGAGAGACCACTCTTTACCGTGTCTCAACCAGATAAGTTCACCAGCTGTTTTGCCACTAAGCCGGTCGGCCCAACATCCATACTATATATAGGATCAAACGTGGCTCTCGCACGACGCTTGACCGTCGCCGCGACAGCAAATCATTCTCGCACGGTGAGAATAACGATTTCATGTCAGGGGGGAGAAAACATTGGAAAAGTAGAGCGTGCACATAATACACTCTGGCGATCAAGCCGCAGGACAAACAAAAGATCGGCGGCCAACTTAATAGAATCCGCGCGCTGTTAAAACGTGCCCCCCGGCTGTATTTATTGTGATTACCGGATTCTATTATTCTTGAAGAGGAAATATTCCATCACGCATCACCAATTAGTGGATTATTTCTTGCAGCCTTATTATGTACGAGCCTCACAGTCGTTTTTGGACCGCAGTGTCGTTCAGAGAAATCGAAGCAGTGAGTAACTACTGTGCAGAGGATCTAATCAATAGGCCTTCAAAACCAACAATGGAAGTAACGTTTTATTATTCTTATTTTTTTTTTGCTATTCACCATTGTTAGAAATCCACTGCACAACCTTCCACAAGACTCGTTTGAGCTGTTTGAGCATAGTAAGCGCAAGAGTGTTGTTATTATTTCATTGTAGGCCACTGGAGATCACGCCAGCTGTTATTCGCTTAGTAATGACCACCACTGCAGACGGTGGAATTGATTATTTGAGTGAGCTCTATGATCAAAGAAAATTATAAAATCAAAATAATGAAAATCGTAGGCTCCAGAATGGAAAAGGTGAATACGGGACAAATACGGGTAAAGACAGCTGTTAAGAAATCTGTAAAGATGTCCTAAACTTAAAGCTGCACTGTGTCGTTTTTTCTTCTGTTTTTGTGTGTATATCAAGTTATATATGAAAGGAATATAAAAAGGAATATATAAAGAATATATTAAATATCACAAGTGAAAAGCTGGATCCTCAGAGCACGGTTTGAAACTAGAGATAAACTGTCCCTGATGTGTCCCTGATCTGTGCCTGATGCGTCCCTGTCCTCCCACCACCTCTACCACCTTCACCGTGCTTCTTAACCATCCAAAGAAGCATCTTCAAAGTGCAACGTTGGTTCACCTTTAAAGCAAGATCCTAGTTCACTTTTAGAGCAAGATCCTAGTTCACTTTTAAAGCAAGATCCTAGTTCACTTTTAAAGCAAGATCCTGGTTCACTTTTAAAGCAAGATCCTGGTTCACCTTTAAAGCAAGATCCTGGTTCACTTTTAGAGCAAGATCCTAGTTCACTTTTAAAGCAAGATCCTGGTTCACTTTTAAAGCAAGATCCTGGTTCACTTTTAGAGCAAGATCCTAGTTCACTTTTAGAGCAAGATCCTAATTCACCTTTAAAGCAAGATCCTGGTTCACCTTTAAAGCAAGATCCTAGTTCACTTTTAAAGCAAGATCCTAGTTCACTTTTAGAGCAAGATCCTAGTTCACTTTTAAAGCAAGATCCTAGTTCACTTTTAAAGCAAGATCCTGGTTCACTTTTAAAGCAAGATCCTGGTTCACTTTTAAAGCAAGATCCTGGTTCGCTTTTAGAGCAAGATCCTAGTTCACTTTTAAAGCAAGATCCTGGTTCACTTTTAAAGCAAGATCCTGGTTCACTTTTAGAGCAAGATCCTAGTTCACTTTTAAAGCAAGATCCTGGTTCACTTTTAAAGCAAGATCCTGGTTCACTTTTAAAGCAAGATCCTGGTTAACTTTTAAAGCAAGATCCTGGTTCACTTTTAAAGCAAGATCCTGGTTCACTTTTAAAGCAAGATCCTGGTTCACTTTTAGAGCAAGATCCTAGTTCACTTTTAGAGCAAGATCCTAGTTCACTTTTAAAGCAAGATCCTGGTTCACTTTTAAAGCAAGATCCTGGTTCACTTTTAAAGCAAGATCCTGCTTCACTTTTAGAGCAAGATCCTAGTTCACTTTTAGAGCAAGATCCTAGTTCACTTTTAGAGCAAGATCCTAGTTCACTTTTAAAGCAAGATCCTGGTTCACTTTTAAAGCAAGATCCTGGTTCACTTTTAAAGCAAGATCCTAGTTCACTTTTAAAGCAAGATCCTGGTTCACTTTTAAAGCAAGATCCTGGTTCACTTTTAAAGCAAGATCCTGGTTCACTTTTAGAGCAAGATCCTAGTTCACTTTTAAAGCAAGATCCTGGTTCACTTTTAAAGCAAGATCCTGGTTCACCTTTAAAGCAAGATCCTAGTTCACTTTTAAAGCAAGATACTAGTTCACTTTTAAACCAAGATCCTGGTTCACTTTTAGAGCAAGATCCTGGTTCACTTTTAAAGCAAGATCCTAGTTCACTTTTAAAGCAAGATCCTTGTTCACTTTTAAGGCAAGATCCTAGTTCACGTTTAAAGAAAGATCTTTGTTCACTTTTAAGGCAAGATCCTGGTTCACTTTTAAGGCAAGATCCTAGTTCACGTTTAAAGAAAGATCTTTGTTCACTTTTAAAGCAAGATCCTTGTTCACCTTTAAAGCAAGATCCTAGTTCACGTTTAAAGCAAGATCCGAGTTCACCTTTAAAGCAAGATCCTAGTTCACCTTTAAAGCAAGATCCTAGTTCACTTTTAAAGCAAGATCCTAGTTCACCTTTAAAGCAAGATCCTAGTTCACGTTTAAAGCAAGATCCTAATTCACCTTTAAAACAAGATCCTAGTTCACCTTTAAAGCAAGATCCTAGTTCACCTTTAAAGCAAGACCCTAGTTCACGTTTAAAGCAAGATCCTGCTTCACTTTTAAAGCAAGATCCTAGTTCACGTTTAAAGCAAGATCCTGCTTCACTTTTAAAGCAAGATCCTAGTTAACTTTTCTTCCTGAAAACTCCATGGGTGGCAGCTTTCAAATTAAATATTTTTGGCAAGAGGAATCAGATTAAAAGGAATCCATCTGTAAAACAGTTTAATTCAATGGTTTGTTACTAGGTGACAGAATTCTCTCCCGAGCTGAAGGATCTGAACTCCGCTTCATCACAGACACGGTTGGCGTGTCATCTCCTCTGCTACAGACGACAGTCTCGTGACGACAGTCTTGATTATGAAATCCTTGCTGAAAATAAAAAGCCAATTATTTCCTTGCCACTGTAGCTACATGTCCCGGGGTATTTCAGGAGAAAGAAAACAGCAGCAAGGGGCCTGTATGTTATAGTCAGATAATTTTATTATGTAAATGAGCCAAACATGCATATGGAAGAGGTTTTTAAAAATCCCACATGCAAATACTCAATTATACTCTCACGAAAACCCTTATCCGTGCGTTTATCTCCTTTCATGTCAGCTGTCGTGATGTAATACTGATCAGCCTTCCATCCTCCTTTGGCCCCACAGTGTGCAGAATCTGTCAGAGGGAGTTTTCTTTCCACATCAGACAATGAAAATATCTACTATGGCATATTACAGTAAATGCCCCGCCTCCGTGGATGTATGGATGGATGTATGGATGGATGGATGGATGGATGGATGGATGGATGGATGGATGGATGGATGGATGGATGGATGGATGGATGGATGGATGGATGGATGGATGGATGGATGGATGGATGGATGCATCCATCGATGCAATCCGATGGTTGGTTGGTTGATTGATTATTGATCAAAATACATACATACACAAGACAGCTGTCATTAAATCCATTAAAATCATTGAGCACATAAACACAATAAAGCCAACATCGGCAGGATAAAACAGATATATATATGCACATATATATGAAACATGTAAAATATATAAAAACCAATGAAAAGACAGTACAGACAACAGGACCTATGTTACAGGCATGTGTTATCTATCATGTGAAGATGTTCGCCCCCCCCCCCGGGTTAGGTGACTATAACTTCTAGAAGACACTCCGCTGGCCACGCCCTCCACTGGCCACGCCTCCACTGGCCACGCCTCGAGCGCTGCTCCATCAATCACACGCTGCCGCGGCGTCATTGATTCTCTGATCCTCACTCAGGCAGGTGGCAGAAGCTGACACTGCTAATGTAGAGAAACACAGAGAAACAACGCTGAGGTGGCAGTAGTGCTGCCTGTCCTTAACGCGTGTTGCTTTCTAACAGCGGAGGAGTGCAAGAATGTGACAATGTGACCATGTGACCGCGGCAGCGCAAGAGAGCGGCAGTGCGGAAATAGGCTGTCTATTGCCATTCTCTAAGACAAACGCTAACCTTAACCAGCTCCTTAACAGCGCCTAAACTTAACCGTTCTAACCTTAACCAACTCCGAAACAATGCCTAACCTTAACCTTAACCTTAACCATGCCTAACCTTAACCTTAACCATAGAAAGAATATTGCCATTCTCTAAGACAAACGCTAACCTTAACCAGCTCCTTAACAGCGCCTAAACTTAACCCTTCTAACCTTAACCAACTCCGAAACAATGCCTAACCTTAACCTTAACCTTAACCATGCCTAACCTTAACCTTAACCATAGAAAGAATATTGCCATTCTCTAAGACAAACGCTAACCTTAACCAGCTCCTTAACAGCGCCTAAACTTAACCCTTCTAACCTTAACCAACTCCGAAACAATGCCTAACCTTAACCTTAACCTTAACCATGCCTAACCTTAACCGGCGAAAGAATACACGTTAAAAAAAAATTTTATGGGATTCAAACTTGTCAACAACGGACCGCAGGACCGCAGGACCGCTGCGCTGCCAGGTGAGCTGAGCTTCGAATGAAAATCATGGCGGATTAGGGCGGTTACATAATGCCGCAAGCTCTGCCGCTCCGCTCTGCGGTTGCCGCGCCTGCCGCGGGGCGTGTCGCAGCCAATCAGGGAAAACGCGGAAGCAACGGCAGCACTGCTCCGCTGTTATTAAGCAATAGGCGTCCTTCACCCTAACTAACCAGTGCACCACCAAGCTGCTTCACCCTATAACCAGTGCTGCACCAAGTTGCTTCACCCTAACTAACCAGTGCTGCACCAAGCTGCTTCACCCTATAACCAGTGCTGCACCAAGCTGCTTCACCCTAACTAACCAGTGCTGCACCAAGCTGCTTCACCCTAACTAACCAGTGCTGCACCAAGCTGCTTCACCCTATAACCAGTGCTGCACCAAGCTGCTTCACCCTAACTAACCAGTGCTGCACCAAGCTGCTTCACCCTAACTAACCAGCGCTGCACCAAGCTGCTTCACCCTAACTAACCAGTGCTGCATCAAGCTGCTTCACCCTAACTAACCAGTGCTGCACCAAGCTGCTTCACCCTAACTAACCAGTGCTGCATCAAGCTGCTTCACCCTAACTAACCAGTGCTGCACCAAGCTGCTTCACCCTAACTAACCAGTGCTGCACCAAGCTGCTTCACCCTAACTAACCAGTGCTGCACCAAGCTGCTTCACCCTATAACCAGTGCTGCACCAAGCTGCTTCACCCTAACTAACCAGTGCTGCACCAAGCTGCTTCACCCTATAACCAGTGCTGCACCAAGCTGCTTCACCCTAACTAACCAGTGCTGCACCAACATTTATTTCACTGATGGGAGTGGTCACTTCCAGGATAACAACGCCCCCATCCACAGGACACTAACCCTAACCCATCCACAGGACACTAACACTAACCCATCCACAGGACACTAACACTAACCCTAACCCATCCACAGGACACTAACACTAACCCTAACCCATCCACAGGACACTAACAATACCCATCCACAAGACACTAACACTAACCCATCCACAGGACACTAACCCTAACCAGCAAGGGGCCTGTATGTTATAGTCAGATTATTTTATTATGTAAATGAGCCAAACATGCATATGGAAGAGGTTTTTAAAAATCCCACATTCAAATACTCAATTATACTCTCACGAAAACCCTCATCCGTGCGTTTATCTCCTTTCATGTCAGCTGTCGTGATGTAATACTGATCAGCCTTCCATCCTCCTTTGGCCCCACAGTGTGCAGAATCTGTCAGAGGGAGTTTTCTTTCCACATCAGACAATGAAAATATCTACTATGGCATATTACAGTAAATGCCCCGCCTCCGTGGATGTATGGATGGATGTATGGATGGATGGATGGATGGATGGATGGATGGATGGATGGATGGATGGATGGATGGATGGATGGATGGATGGATGGATGCATCCATCGATGCAATCCGATGGTTGGTTGGTTGATTGATTATTGATCAAAATACATACATACACAAGACAGCTGTCATTAAATCCATTAAAATCATTGAGGACATAAACACAATAAAGCCAAAATCGGCAGGATAAAACAGATATATATATGCACATATATATGAAACATGTAAAATATATAAAAACCAATGAAAAGACAGTACAGACAACAGGACCTATGTTACAGGCATGTGTTATCTATCATGTGAAGATGTTCGACACCTGGGTCAGGTGACTATAACTTCTAGAAGACACTCCACTGGCCACGCCCCCTCCACTGGCCACGCCTCCACTGGCCACGCCTCCACTGGCCACGCCTCGAGCGCTGCTCCATCAATCACACGCTGCCGCGGCGTCATTGATTCTCTGATCCTCACTCAGGCAGGTGGCAGAAGCTGACACTGCTAATGTAGAGAAACACAGAGAAACAACGCTGAGGTGGCAGTAGTGCTGCCTGTCCTTAACGCGGGTTGCTTTCTAACAGCGGAGGAGTGCAATAATGTGACAATGTGACCATGTGACCGCGGCAGCGCGAGAGAGCGGCAGTGCGGAAATAGGCTGTCTATTGCCATTCTCTAAGACAAACGCTAACCTTAACCAGCTCCTTAACAGCGCCTAAACTTAACCGTTCTAACCTTAACCAACTCCGAAACAATGCCTAACCTTAACCTTAACCTTAACCATGCCTAACCTTAACCTTAACCATAGAAAGAATATTGCCATTCTCTAAGACAAACGCTAACCTTAACCAGCTCCTTAACAGCGCCTAAACTTAACCGTTCTAACCTTAACCAACTCCGAAACAATGCCTAACCTTAACCTTAACCTTAACCATGCCTAACCTTAACCGGCGAAAGAATACACGTTAAAAAAAAAAAAATTGATGGGATTCGAACTTGTCAACAACGGACCGCAGGACCGCAGGACCGCTGCGCTGCCAGGTGAGCTGAGCTTCGAATGAAAATCATGGCGGATTAGGGCTACATAATGCCGCAAGCTCTGCCGCTCCGCTCTGCGGTTGCCGCGCCTGCCGCGGGGCGTGTCGCAGCCAATCAGGGAAAACGCGGAAGCAACGGCAGCACTGCTCCGCTGTTATTAAGCAATAGGCGTCCTTCACCCTAACTAACCAGTGCTGCACCAAGCTGCTTCACCCTAACTAACCAGTGCTGCACCAAGCTGCTTCACCCTAACTAACCAGTGCTGCACCAAGCTGCTTCACCCTAACTAACCAGTGCTGCACCAAGCTGCTTCACCCTAACTAACCAGTGCTGCACCAAGCTGCTTCACCTAACTAACCAGTGCTGCACCAAGCTGCTTCACCCTAACTAACCAGTGCTGCACCAAGCTGCTTCACCCTAACTAACCAGTGCTGCACCAAGCTGCTTCACCCTAACTAACCAGTGCTGCACCAAGCTGCTTCACCCTAACTAACCAGTGCTGCACCAAGCTGCTTCACCCTAACTAACCAGTGCTGCACCAAGCTGCTTCACCCTAACTAACCAGTGCTGCACCAAGCTGCTTCACCCTAACTAACCAGTGCTGCACCACCAAGCTGCTTCACCCTAACTAACCAGTGCTGCACCAAGCTGCTGCTTCACCCTAACTAACCAGTGCTGCACCAAGCTGCTTCACCCTAACTAACCAGTGCTGCACCAAGCTGCTTCACCCTAACTAACCAGTGCTGCACCAAGCTGCTGCTTCACCCTAACTAACCAGTGCTGCACCAAGCTGCTTCACCTTAACTAACCAGTGCTGCACCAAGCTGCTTCACCCTAACTAACCAGTGCTGCACCAAGCTGCTTCACCCTAACTAACCAGTGCTGCACCACCAAGCTGCTTCACCCTAACTAACCAGTGCTGCACCAAGCTGCTTCACCCTAACTAACCAGTGCTGCACCAAGCTGCTTCACCCTAACTAACCAGTGCTGCACCACCAAGCTGCTTCACCCTAACTAACCAGTGCTGCACCAAGCTGCTTCATCCTAACTAACCAGTGCTGCACCAAGCTGCTTCACCCTAACTAACCAGTGCTGCACCAAGCTGCCTGGAGTGGGCATCTATCCTGGGTGAGCCGACCCCCGGACCGACCCCCTGGAGCAACCCGACAAACCGAACCCCCGGACAGACCCCCAGGACCGCTGTTGTCGCCTTGGTATATAGGCTTTAGTGCTATAGGGGGCGACAGCATAAAACAGACAAAAGGATTAAAACATATATATAATAATAATAATAATAATAATAATAATAATAATAATAATAATAATAATAATAATAATAATAATAATAATAATAATAATAATAATAATAATAATAATAATAATAATAATAATAATAATAATAATAATAATAATAATAATAATAATAATAATAATAATAATAATAATAATAATAATAATAATAATAATAATAATAATAATAATAATAATAATAATAATAATAATAATAATAATAATAATAATAATAATAATAATAATAATAATAATAATAATAATAATAATAATAATAATAATAATAATAATAATAATAATAATAATAATAATAATAATAATAATAATAACAAATAAAATCAAAAGGAAGATCCTGGTTCACTTTTAAGTTTCAAGTTTTCAAGTTCAAGTTTCAAGTTTGTTTATTAGTTGTCACAATAAAATACATGTAAAAATTTTTAACGCAAGATCCTGGTTCACTTTTAACCTCTTAAGCCCGAGCGGTCCGGTGGTGGACCGCAAAATGACATCACGCCATAAATCCATCTCTACAGACTGTATGAATTAATGTTGCGTTTTTTTTTCTCCAAATGTAGCCAAGAGTATTTTTTCTTTTTTTAATAAATGTAAATTAAAGAGACAAAAGGATTAAAAAGATATTTATAATAATAACAATAAAACATGTAATCACAAAACACAAAAGTCCATGGGTTCTACATTACAATCATGTGATACGGACCGTACCGATGAGATGAGTAGCAAATGGCAGGGTTGATTGGGTTATGTTATTTGTTGTACAAAAGCATACAGACCTTTAGACTCCCCGTAAAGATCACAATAACCTTTAAACCATTACGTCTCACCTTCAGAGCGCTAAGTGGTTCCATAACCTCCTATCTCTCTTACCTATTGCATCCTTGCTCTCTCTACTCTGCCGTTCCTCTCAGTTGGTTCTGGCTTTCCCCCTCATCAGATGGAGCTCTGCCAGCCCTGTCCTTTCCTCTGAAATTCATTCCTTATAACTTCTACTTCAAATCTCAGAGGCTCTTAACTCTTTGGACGCCAGACCCAATGATAGTCTGGTTATCTCGCCGACCGTTCAGCGCCAGACCCGAGTATAGTCGTGTTTCATCGTTATTTGTTTTACTCGATATTTCCATTCATTACAGGCACACGGACTCGGGGTTAACATGAGGAATCATCCTGAGAATGCCAAAGTGCAATACCGGCCGCATCCACCCAGGTGGCAGTATCGAGCACCCTTTGAAACATTATATCTTGGCCTGTGCGTCGATCAAATGTCTCCGGGCGCACTTTTCTTTGTCGGGCGAGGCGGGCGGGTATCCCGATCCCATTGTGAAGCGTCAAATGCCTCCGATGGTGGATTATGTTGGCAACAAGATGGACACCGGTACTTGGACTCGCGATCAGACAATTGGAATATTCTTTTTGGGGTACCTCCTAGTGAAGGTAACGATTAAATTATATCAATCCTGCTTTGAACCAACCATGATTTCACATTTGACTGTATATCGTCGTTTTCTGGGATTAGACAGGATCACTCTAAAACTATATTCATATTCACCACGGTATAGCACGCGAACGTATTGATGAACAAATGTATTCTTTTTCATATATTGAACGATAGATAGGTGGTGTCAAATGGGCCATAGTATTGTATCCATAGCTATAATATAGAATATATATATAGCCCTGCAAACACCGCCACTTATTCCTGTATTTTAGAGCGTTGGCGTGGTAGGAACAAAGATGCTCGGCGCTGATTGAGTTAAAGCTGCTCTATTGAATTTTTGCTTGAAAATACTATTGCTTCTTTCATCAACACAGTTGGGCTGAACAGAAAATCCCCTCCATTAGGCGTTTAAATTATATTTTTCGTTGCCGTTTTCTCTCACTCTCCATGTTTAAACATGGTGCAGTTACTTCTCACGGCCACAGGGTGCCAGTCTTCCATAGTGCATTTGTAACGTGTTTAATTCCAGACGGGGTGACAAATTGAAGGAGAAACCTGCATAGATGAGTGGAGAAACGTAACGAATGCAGATGCTTCCATACAGGTGGTACTGCGACTGTGTGATGCAATTAAGCAATTCACATCCTACCGTGCTCTGTGGGACAAGATGGCAAGAGGAAAATATCTAAGTGACTTTAAAAGAGGGTTCGTTATTGGAGCACGGATGGCAGGAGTTTCAGTCGCAAAGAACATTTCTATTTATTTCACTGATGGGAGTGGTCACTTCCAGGATAACAACGCACAGGACACTAACCCTAACCCATCCACAGGACACTAACACTAACCCATCCACAGGACACTAACACTAACCCATCCACAGGACACTAACACTAACCCATCCACAGGACACTAACACTAACCCATCCACAGGACACTAACCCATCCACAGGACACTAACACTAACCCATCCACAGGACACTAACACTAACCCATCCACAGGACACTAACCCTAACCCATCCACAGGACACTAACACTACCCATCCACAGGACACTAACACTAACCCATCCACAGGACACTAACACTAACCCATCCACAGGACACTAACACTAACCCATCCACAGGACACTAACACTAACCCATCCACAGGACACTAACACTGACCCATCCACAGGACACTAACACTAACCCATCCACAGGACACTAACACTAACCCATCCACAGGACACTAACACTACCCATCCACAGGACACTAACACTAACCCTAACCCATCCACAGGACACTAACACTAACCCATCCACAGGATACTAACACTAACCCATCCACAGGACACTAACACTAACCCATCCACAGGATACTAACACTAACCCATCCACAGGACACTAACACTAACACTAACCCATCCACAGGACACTAACACTAACCCTAACCCATCCACAGGACACTAACACTACCCATCCACAGGACACTAACACTAACCCATCCACAGGACACTAACACTAACCCATCCACAGGACACTAACCCTAACCCATCCACAGGATACTAACCCATCCACAGGACACTAACACTACCCATCCACAGGACACTAACACTAACCCATCCACAGGACACTAACCCATCCACAGGACACTAACACTAACCCATCCACAGGATACTAACCCATCCACAGGACACTAACACTAACCCATCCACAGGACACTAACACTAACCCATCCACAGGATACTAACCCTAACCCATCCACAGGACACTAACCCTAACCCATCCACGGGGCACGAGAGGTCACTGAATGTATGAAAATGATGTGAATCATATGATATGGCCTTCGCAGGTCACCCGATCTCAACCCAATTAAACACCTATTGGAGATTTTGGACCGACGTGTTACTGTAGAGAGATATCGTCTCGCTTCACCCCACATCCGTGGGACAATTGGAGACTAGCAAAACATGACATGCTAGTGCATTTAGTCTCAACTAGTGTTGTCACGATACTGGAATTTCGACTTCGATACGATACCTTGAAAAGTATCGATACTTCGATACCATTTCGATACCAAAAAAAAAATATATATATATATATATATATATATATATATATATATATTTTTTTTTAACAAATTTAGCTTTTGTTGCTGGTTGATTCTCCTCAGCTTCGAGTCTGGTACTATAAGAGAAGATAAATATAACACTTTTAAAACCCTTTGTTTATCTTTAGATCACACATTTAAAAATAACTGTTCATCTCACTTCAATCATTTTTATTGCAAATGCAGAACATGGTGCAGAACATGGTATTTTCTCAAGCAGACAGATGTAAACACTGTAATCTGTGTTGCATGTACCTCACAAACTGAACAGTTAGTAACAGTTTTTATTTAAAGATAACGAGAGCAAGCGAGAGAGAGAGAGAGAGAGGTATCGGTAGATAGAGAGAGAGAGAGAGAGGTAGCGGTAGATAGAGAGAGAGAGAGAGAGAGAGAGAGAGCGAGAGAGAGAGAGAGAGGTAGCGGTAGATGGAGAGAGACAGAGAGAGAGAGAGAGAGAGAGAGAGGCTATGCTCGGAGCATTTTAGTAATGTTACATTTTCAACAAGATTGCTGCTATTTAAACACTTGGTGGAAACGGGGTAACGTTAACCTTATGTCGACTGTAGTATTGTATGACCTCGACATAACGTTTACACGTTAACGTTACTCCGTTTCCATGCAGTATTTATAACGGTGGCCAGCTAAGCTAAGGGGGCTAACTGCTAGCAGTAGCTAACGTTAGCTGGTAGCTGTAACGTTACAACGAAGCAGCTGTTGATATTATGCGCCATCAGTAGACAACGTATCATGTATTAAACTAGAGTTAATGGTTTAATGCTTCAGTCACAGTGACGTTGAAAGAGCAGCTGTCACTGCTATAACACCGCTTGCAAATAGCATTGGGGCATTTGTAGCTTGTCCTTCGTTGTTTACTTGAAACCCGAAGTACCTCCAAACAGCACTTCTGCTGCTTTCTTTATCCACAAGCACAAGTTGCGGAGGCTCTGCATTTACCATCTTCAGCTAAAATGTTTGTTTACTAACTGAAGAAGACGGCTCTCTGTGACTCTGTGAGGGGGAGGGCTAGACTCGGAGGAGCCGGGGGGGAAAGCACGCTGAGCGCTCTGAACAGCGCGTCAACAACTTGCGGTAGAACACTCGCCAGCTGGTACCGATACTGCAGAAAGTATCGGTACTTCGGGAAATGAGTATCGACGCCTTTTTAAATATTCAGTATCGATATGTATCGATACTTCGATATTTTTGACAACACTAGTCTCAACAGTATCATTGAGACGAGCCCAAACTGGTATACAGTACAAGCAACTAATATCATGCAGATGTGTCTGTGTTTATTGGAAACCTATTCCATTACCTGTCAGGACATCTATCCATTGTTACATCATCACAAGCCTCAGGTTCCCTGTGTTTACTGTTGTAGTCACCGGCTGGATTAGTGTGAACTGGCAGGATGTGAAAACTAATGTATTCATAATATATGAATACAGTGCAGAACAATTTAAGAAGAAGGTAGCGAGAATAGTTGCGCTGTGTCTCTCCAGTGAACCAGTTTTGGATTCAACATTCAGGATATTTATTTGTCATTTGCACAGTTAAACAGTTACACCATACAATGACAATCTTACTTTTGCTAGTCCACCCTTCACACACAATCTCAAAATATAGACTTAAACTCAAATAAAAATATCAAGAAATATGATATACACATGCCTGTAATGTAGGTCCTATTGTCTGTACTGTCTTTTAATTCGTTTTTTTGTGTGTGTGGGGGGGGTCTGAGTTCTCACAGCTCTCCTTGGCCAGTGACCGTTGTGACATACAGTATCACTGGAACGTTGGATTGTCGAGGTTCTGGTCATAACGGTGATATATTGAATTAATTTATTCAATTTATCTTAAAACACAGCTGAAGACTCACCTGTTTTTATTGGCGTTCTGAGGCTTGGTAAGCCAAACATCCCTGGTCATGTCGTGATTGTTTATTTTTTATTTTATTATTATTGTAGTTTTTATGACTTTGTGTGTATACTGTATTTTGTATTTCTTTTAGTATATTGTACAGCACTTTGGTACAACTTCGGTTGATTTAAATGTGCTTATATAAATAAAGTTGACCTTGACCTTGACCTAATTGTGTTAAGGCCTACAATGTTGAGTATTCATTTTTTATTTCCTTCATGCTTTTTAAACAATTATTATTATATTTTGTATTATTACTAATCATTACATGCTGTATTTGTATTCTGTTCTATTATTTCTTTGCGAGTACCCCAGGAAGACTAGCGGGGGGTTAGCTCAAATCAACAATTCGATTTCTTATGATTGGCGTTGGAGCAGACACACATTGAAGCGTGTAGGTAGTTGCTGGCAGAGGAAGAGCCTCTCGGTGCCGCTTCAGAGAGAGCGTACTTCAACGTCTTCGGGGGCTGGAGTTCATGGTCGTCTGTGAAATTGCCTTGACTCACTGCGCAGAAAACACCTCCGAAGAACCTCAGAGGATTCCAGCCTCCTCCACAGCTTGCAGTAACGCCAGCCAGCGCATCACTCTGGAGCACTTCCTGTAACGCCCTGGAGCACTTCCTGTAACACCAGCTCATCATCACTCTGGAGCACTTCCTGTAACACCAGCTCATCATCACTCTGGAGCACTTCCTGTAACGCCCTGGAGCACTTCCTGTAACACCAGCTCATCATCACTCTGGAGCACTTCCTGTAACACCAGCTCATCATCACTCTGGAGCACTTCCTGTAACGCCCTGGAGCACTTCCTGTAACACCAGCTCATCATCATCACTCTGGAGCACTTCCTGTAACACCAGCTCATCATCATCACTCTGGAGCACTTCCTGTAACACCAGCTCATCATCATCACTCTGGAGCACTTCCTGTAACACCAGACTCATCATCACTCTGGAGCACTTCCTGTAACACCAGCTCATCATCATCACTCTGGAGCACTTCCTGTAACACCAGCTCATCATCATAACTCTGGAGCACTTCCTGTAACACCAGCTCATCATCATCACTCTGGAGCACTTCCTGTAACGCCCTGGAGCACTTCCTGTAACACCAGCTCATCATCACTCTGGAGCACTTCCTGTAACACCAGCTCATCATCATCACTCTGGAGCACTTCCTGTAACACCAGCTCATCATCATAACTCTGGAGCACTTCCTGTAACACCAGCTCATCATCATCACTCTGGAGCACTTCCTGTAACGCCCTGGAGCACTTCCTGTAACACCAGCTCATCATCATCACTCTGGAGCACTTCCTGTAACACCAGCTCATCATCACTCTGGAGCACTTCCTGTAACGCGAGCTCATCATCATCACTCTGGAGCACTTCCTGTAACGCCCTGGAGCACTTCCTGTAACACCAGCTCATCATCACTCTGGAGCACTTCCTGTAACACCAGCTCATCATCATCACTCTGGAGCACTTCCTGTAACGCGAGCTCATCATCATCACTATGGAGCACTTCCTGTAACACCAGCTCATCATCACTCTGGAGCACTTCCTGTAACACCAGCTCATCATCACCCTGGAGCACTTCCTGTAACACCAGCTCATCATCACCCTGGAGCACTTCCTGTAACGCCCTGGAGCACTTCCTGTAACACCAGCTCATCATGTAACGCCAGCTCATCACTCTGGAGCATTTCCTGTAACACCAGCTCATCATCATCACTCTGGAGCACTTCCTGTACCACCAGCTCATCATCACTCTGGAGCACTTCCTGTAACGCGAGCTCATCACTCTGGAGCACTTCCTGTAATGCCCTGGAGCACTTCCTGTAACGCCAGACTCATCACTCTGGAGCACTTCCTGTAACGCCAGCCATTTGCAGAGTTAGATAGAGTTTTTATATATCTATATTTTTTTGTCAATGAAATACCGGGGGCGACATGTCCACTAGGGACAGGGGGGACATGTCCCCCTCGCTTTTCTAAATCGATTTTGTCCCTCTCACTTTTTACAGTCCGAAAACTATTATATAACGTTCATTAATATGCAAGACCTTTTCTGTGATGTGTGCGTTTGTGCAATGACACGTCGAGAGGAGTATGGCTAATGAAAGAAAATGTATGGTTAAATGGAAATCGTCGTGGGTATGATTTGAGCTTCACACGCGTGCTTTCTTCACATGCACAAAAAATACAGTATCAATCGCGCACATATTTCCCATCCCATAATAATCATGCCCCCCCCCCCCCCACGTCTCAAACTAAAGTTCCGCCCTTGATGAAATATCAAAATATCAGAAGAATGTGAAACAAAACAGTAAAAGATGTTGAGTAATGTGGACAACTTAGACAACAATACATGAAATAAATAATACACAATGATTTCAAATAGTAAGCACTGTCCCATAACCAGGAGAGAGAACCCTAGATATTTGTTTCAAGATTTCAAGAAATCTTACAGAGTCAAATTTGCTATATTATGTGATTATTTTACTTGTTTCAAGCACATAATGTTTTACTTTTTATTTCTTATTTTTGTCAGACAACTTTTTTGCAGTGTGGAGTTCTCTCTTCTGATTGGATAAAGTGAGAACGGGATACCAGAAAATGTAGAGCGGAGGGACTGGGTCGGGAGGCGTGATTACCTAACCTAGCCGCATTTCTGGCAGACGTTTCTGGTCATGTGACATGTGCTCCCAATAGCGCGACGAGCTGTGTCTTTGCCCATTTCCACGTCAAACAGCCTGCAAACTACCTGGCGTTCTATCCCCATGCTCTAAGACAAACTCTAACCTTAACCAACTTCGAAAGAGTGCCTAAGCTTAACCGTCGAAAGAACTTGCCGTCACGCTCTAAGACAAACTCTAACCTTAACCAACTTCGAAGAGTGCCTAAGCTTAACCAGTGTAGAAACTGGCGTCGGCCTATCAGAGAGCGTCTGCCAGAAATGCGGCTAGGTTTGGTAATCACGCGGTCGGGAGACACTCTATATTAGTGATGGCTGTCAGAATGTAGAGCTAAATTTCAACATGTAGACTTATTTTAACAAAGAAAATACCACGTACAGCTCCTTTAAGTCCTGGCTATAATATGTCAAGAATAACCAAAACTCACATGTGGGCAGTTGATTTGAAAAGATGACATTTGTTGTACTTGTGGGTTAAATGGGACTTGACTACCAGCAGCAGTCCCCCAAGATGCTAGCTTTGACGGTGAAGGAAAACGACAGCTTAACGCTCGGGAACAAGGAATAAGCATTTGTGGGCAAGGAGCCTTCACCCTCTAAGCTGCTCTAGAAAACAAGCGTTTGGCCCAGTTTGGTTGTGTAAGAAATATTTGACGTCTCGCTGTGATCTATGTAAAATAAAAAAACATGCACGATAAACCAAGCCGGTCAGCTGCATAATTCAATGTTTTCTTTCATCCCTCATTTACAGTCACGTCGAGTTAAGCAAAAACATACAGAGTTAAGCAAAAAAAAAGGCATACAAAATCACACATAATATAAAATCAAAACTGTTATGGTTTGACACCGACCCCAAACGCAACGACACAAGAGAGTTGGATTCAGAGTTGCCAAATACAAGGGCTTGTTTATTTGGAGACTAGAATAAGTGAAACAGGGAAAGCAGGTTAACAAGAAACAGGTACAATGAACAAGGGGCAAAGTTCTGCTGCTCTGCAGCTTCTCCCGGAGGGGTAGTCTTGGGAAGCAGGAGCAGACCTCTGTACCGCTCTGCAGACTCTCACGGCGGACCTCTCAGATGTTGTGCAAGACCGAGAGAGGGAGAGAGGGAACGGGTCAGTGACAGAGCAGACTTGAAACGAGCTGGAGGACAGGGAGTTATATTCTTCGTGTTAAACAACACAGTGATGTGCAATATTCCAAAAACAGCCCAAGTGAAATATCTTCATGTAATCACACAGTGAGCAAAATCCAAACACCGTCCAAATGTGAAATACTATCTTCGTGTAAACACACAGTGAGCAAAAATCCAAACACAGTCCAAATGTGAAACAATATCTTCGTGTAAATACACAGTGAGCAAAAATCCAAACACAGTCCAAATGTGAAATAATATCTTCGTGTAAAATACACAGTGGGAGGTGGAAGATCCCAAAATATTATTCCAAAAAGGATAGGGCAAAACGATAAAGGCTGGGTGAGTGACTGTCTGACAAAAAGGTGGTAGACTTCAGTGTAAAGGTTACACACGAAAATTGGAAATAGGTCAAGACAGTCAATCTAGAAAAACTCACCCAGACGAGCTGCGCAAAAGGAACAGGAACAAAGTGGAGGCGAGCGCGCGCCACGGAGCAGGTATCCAAGCGAAGGCTTCTAGGAATTTCCTGGAGATTAGCACAGTGAAACAGAAGCAACGGGGAAAAACATCCAGCGACAAATCAAGACGAACCAACAACTTAGGATGGGGAAAAAGGGGTATAAATAATGAGGGATCGATTGATTGAAAAGCAGTGACAGCTGGGGAATGTGATTGAAAAGCGTGGGGAAGTGAGAGGACCAATCAGCGACGTCTCAGATGACGTCAACGGGGGGAAACGTGTGAATGAGGGAATTGAAATACTTGACAGAAAAAATGAATGAAAACAAAGCGAGGGAGGTTAAAGGAACAGAACGAGTGAGAAGGCAAGGACAGAAACCTCACAGTACCCCCCCCTCAACGGGAGCCGCCCGGCGACCAGGCCGACCCGGCTCGTCAGGATGGGCCCGATGGAAGTCGGTGATCAAGCCGGGATCCACGATGAGCTGCCGGGAGACCCAGCTACGCTCCTCAGGGCCGTAACCCTCCCAGTCCACCAGGTATTGGAATCCCCGGCCCCGCCGACGAACGCCCATCAACCGGCGGACCTGCCACTGGGGGTGACCATCCACTAGCACAGGAGGCGGTGGATCAGGAGCCGGAGGCATAAGGGGACTGAGGGAGACGGGCTTAACCCGGGAGACATGGAACACGGGGTGGATGTGCATGGATGCAGGAAGCTTCAGGCGCAGGGCCGCCGGACTGAGTACCTTCAGGACCTCGAAAGGACCGACGAAGCGAGGGTTGAGCTTCTTGGCCGAGGGCCGTAGCGGGAGGTCCGCGGAGAGCCACACCCTCTGCCCAGGGCGGTAAGTCGGCGCGGGAACCCGGCGCCGGTCGGCACCACGACAGGCGCGCTCAGATGTCCGGAGCAGCGCGGTCCTGGTGATCTCCCAAACGCGACGGCAGCGGTCGAGGTGGACCTGCACGGAGGGAACTGCCACTTCCGTCTCCAGTGCGGGAAAAAGAGGGGGCTGGTAGCCTAGGGAGGCCTCAAAGGGGGAGAGGCCGGTGGCGGAACTGACCATTGAGTTGATCGAGTATTCAACCCAGGGAAGGAAACGACTCCAGGATGCCGGCCTCTCGGCTGCCACACACCGAAGAGCAGACTCCACGCTCTGGTTCATCCTCTCCGTCTGCCCGTTTGTCTGGGGATGGTAGCCGGAGGAGAGACTGACCGTTGCCCCCAATCCTTTGCAGAAAGCCCGCCAAACCTGGGAGGTGAACTGGGGCCCCCGGTCAGAGACGATGTCCTGGGGGAAACCGTGAAGGCGGAACACGTGGTGCGTCAGGAGGTCCGCCGTCTCGGCTGCTGAGGGAAGCTTGGAGAGGGCCACGAGGTGGACCCCCTTGCTGAATCGATCCACCACGGTCAGAAGGCAGGTGTTCCCCTGGGAGGAGGGTAGTCCAGTGACGAAGTCGAGCGCCACATGTGACCACGGACGGCTTGGAACGGGAAGTGGCTGCAAGAGCCCGGAGGGTGCCTGGTGAGAGGCCTTGCTGCGGGCACAGACCGCGCAGGCCAATACGAACTCCTTGACGTCGTTTCGCATGGTGGGCCACCAGAAACGACGAGCCAGGAAGGAGAACGTGCGATGGACGCCTGGGTGGCAGGCGAACCGGCTGGTATGGCCCCACAGCAGTACCTGGGACCGGACAGAGTCAGGGACGAAGAGACGGCTCCTAGGGACGTTGCTTGGAGCACGTTGGAAGCGTAGGGCACGCCTCACCACACCCTCGATGCCCAAGGTGATGGCTCCAACCACTCGGGCCTCCGGGATGATGGGAGATGGGTCCTCAGAGGGTGGAGCCCCCTTGGAGTGCATCCGGGACAGGGAGTCGGCCTTCGTGTTGCGGGAACCGGGGCGGAAGGTCAGCGAGAAGTCGAACCGACTGAGGAAACTGGCCCATCTCGCCTGCCGACCGTTGAGGCGCCTGGAAGCGCGGATGAACGTTAGGTTCTTGTGGTCCGTCCAGATGGTAAAAGGCTCCTCGGCACCCTCTAGCCAATGACGCCACTCCTCCAGAGCCGCCACGACCGCCAGTAGCTCCCGATTGCCGGTGTCGTAGTTCCTCTCGGCGGGGAGGAAGCGACGCGAGTAGAAGGCGCAAGGATGTACCTTCTGGTCGGAAGGAGAACGCTGGGATAGGACAGCGCCCAGGCCAGAATCCGAGGCGTCCACCTCCACGATGAACTGTCTCTTGGGGTCAGGGTGGAGCAGGATAGGAGCGGAAGTGAACCTTCTCTTGAGGGAGCGGAACGCAGCGCATGCCGCTGGGGACCAGTCGAACGGCAGAGCGGGGGAGGTCAGCTTGGTAAGAGGCTCCGCCACTTGGCTGTAGTTCCGGATGAACCTTCGGTAGAAGTTTGCGAACCCGAGGAAACTCTGTAGCTCCTTCCGAGTGGTGGGTTCCGGCCAATCCTCCACAGCCTGGATCTTGCGAGGATCCGCTCGGGTCAAGCCCTTCTCCACGATGAAGCCCAGGTAGTCGACGGAGTTGGAGTGGAAACGGCACTTCTCCGCCTTGACGAAGAGCCGATTGTGGAGGAGGCGCTCCAGCACCCGGCGGACATGCAGGATGTGTTCCTCGAGGGTCCTGGAAAAGATAAGAATGTCGTCCAGGTACACCACCACGAACACCTCCAGCATGTCACGGAGGACATCGTTCATGAGTGCCTGGAATACCGCCGGGGCGTTGGTGAGACCGAACGGCATCACAAGGTACTCATAGTGGCCCCTGGGGGTCTTGAAGGCGGTCTTCCATTCATCGCCCTCACGGATACGGACAAGATGATAGGCACTTCGGAGATCCAGCTTGGTGAAGAACGAGGCCTGGGTCAGTGGCTCGAAGGTGGAGCTCATGAGAGGTAGGGGGTATTTGTTCTTGATGGTGATCTCGTTGAGCTGACGATAGTCGATGCAGGGTCGCAGGTCCCCATCCTTCTTTCCAACAAAGAAGAACCCGGCCGCCACCGGGGAGGAGGAAGGCCGAATGAGTCCTGCTTCCAATGACTCAGAGATGTAGAGATCCATCGCCTTCTTCTCCGGGGCAGTCAGACTGTAGAGGCGGCTGCCGGGAAGGGGAGCCCCTTGGCGGAGGTTGATGGCGCAGTCATAGGGGCGGTGAGGTGGAAGGGACTGAGCCCTGGTCTTACTGAATACCTCCATGAGGTCGTGGTACTCGGGAGGAACGGACGAGGGATCCGGGGGCAACTCACCAGCCGGTCTCCGGGGCGGAGGACAAGACGCCGCCTGTAGACAGCGGGCGTGACAGGAGGAGCTCCAGCCCCTGATGGTACCGGAGGCCCAGGCGATGTGGGGCTCGTGCAGCGCGAGCCAGGGCCTACCCAGGACCACCGGGACAAGGGGGGATTGGGTAATGAGGAACTGGATCCTCTCTACGTGGTTCCCAGCAATGGTCAGCAAGACTGGGCCGGTCCGTTGAGAGATGTCGGCCAGGCGGTGTTGGTCCAACGAAAAGATCTCCAAGGGCCTCACAAGGGCCTCAAGAGGTATGTTGGCTTGGGTGGCAAACTCGAAGTCGAGGAAGTTCTCGTCTGCCCCAGAGTCGATGAGGGCCTCCACCGTGGCACGTTGGTCCCCCCAGGCCAGGGTGACGCTCAACAGATGGTCAGGTGGTGCGCGGCGCTGGGAATGGGAAAAACGGCTCACCAGGATCTCCCGGGGTCTTGGTGAGCCCGATCTTTTGGCCGGGTAGGGCAGTCGGCGATACGGTGTCCCGCACCTCCGCAGTAGAGGCAGAGACCGGACCTGAGCCTTGCCTGACGCTCCGCCTGGCTCAGATGAGAGCGTCCCAGCTGCATGGGTTCCTCCTCGCGCACCGGACGGGGAAGCCTGTTACCCACAGTAGTGTTGGGGACGGGGCGTCCAGGAGTCCGGGGTGCTTCAGGAGGTGACAGTCGGGCCCTCTCGCGCCTTCTCTCCAGGAGGCGTCCGTCAATACGGATGACAAGGCTAAACAGCTCCTCGAGGGAGTCGGGCACCTCCCTGGTAGCGAGCTGGTCCCGGACTGCGTCACTGAGCCCCCTTATGAAGGTTAGGCGAAGAGCAGGTTCGTTCCATCCGCTCTCCACCGCCGCCAGTCGAAACTCCATGACATAGTCCGTCACCCTGCTGCTCCCTTGCCGGAAGGTCCCCAACCGGGCTCCAGGGTCCAGACCTCGGGCTGGATGGTGGAACACTCTGCGGAGCTCCGCCACGAAGTCTGGGTAGGAGAACAAAAAATCTGCTTCCATTGCCCAGGAGGATGTGACCCACTGGGCAGCATGGCCTGAAAGTAGGTTGGTTATATAAGCCACTCGGGACCCATGAGCTGAAAAACGGCTTGGCTGATGACGGAAAACCAACTCACATTGCATGATGAATGTGGCACACTCCTCGGGATTACCGTCAAACAGCCGTGGGACGGAGAGAAGGGGTTCCCGAGGTGCGAGATCTGCTGGGGCTGCGGGGAATGTTCCTGGAGGGTGTGAGAGATGAAAAGTATTAACGGCGTCGCCCAGCGAGTTAAGCTGGGCGAGAATCTCGGACTGTTGTCCCGCCATAGCGGCCATTGAACCCTGCATAGGCAGGACCTGGTCCCTGAGGTTCTGCACCGCAGCCGCAGCCCGCTCTAGTTGGAGACCGTGATCCCTGGTCAACTCGACTTGAAATGCAAGTGCGGTTCTGACCCCCTCTGTGTCGGCTGGGGTCGTCATGGTTGGTTCGTAATGTTATGGTTTGACACCGACCCCAAACGCAACGACACAAGAGAGTTGGATTCAGAGTTGCCAAATACAAGGGCTTGTTTATTTGGAGACTAGAATAAGTGAAACAGGGAAAGCAGGTTAACAAGAAACAGGTACAATGAACAAGGGGCAAAGTTCTGCTGCTCTGCAGCTTCTCCCGGAGGGGTAGTCTTGGGAAGCAGGAGCAGACCTCTGTACCGCTCTGCAGACTCTCACGGCGGACCTCTCAGATGTTGTGCAAGACCGAGAGAGGGAGAGAGGGAACGGGTCAGTGACAGAGCAGACTTGAAACGAGCTGGAGGACAGGGAGTTATATTCTTCGTGTTAAACAACACAGTGATGTGCAATATTCCAAAAACAGCCCAAGTGAAATATCTTCATGTAATCACACAGTGAGCAAAATCCAAACACCGTCCAAATGTGAAATACTATCTTCGTGTAAACACACAGTGAGCAAAAATCCAAACACAGTCCAAATGTGAAACAATATCTTCGTGTAAATACACAGTGAGCAAAAATCCAAACACAGTCCAAATGTGAAATAATATCTTCGTGTAAAATACACAGTGGGAGGTGGAAGATCCCAAAATATTATTCCAAAAAGGATAGGGCAAAACGATAAAGGCTGGGTGAGTGACTGTCTGACAAAAAGGTGGTAGACTTCAGTGTAAAGGTTACACACGAAAATTGGAAATAGGTCAAGACAGTCAATCTAGAAAAACTCACCCAGACGAGCTGCGCAAAAGGAACAGGAACAAAGTGGAGGCGAGCGCGCGCCACGGAGCAGGTATCCAAGCGAAGGCTTCTAGGAATTTCCTGGAGATTAGCACAGTGAAACAGAAGCAACGGGGAAAAACATCCAGCGACAAATCAAGACGAACCAACAACTTAGGATGGGGAAAAAGGGGTATAAATAATGAGGGATCGATTGATTGAAAAGCAGTGACAGCTGGGGAATGTGATTGAAAAGCGTGGGGAAGTGAGAGGACCAATCAGCGACGTCTCAGATGACGTCAACGGGGGGAAACGTGTGAATGAGGGAATTGAAATACTTGACAGAAAAAATGAATGAAAACAAAGCGAGGGAGGTTAAAGGAACAGAACGAGTGAGAAGGCAAGGACAGAAACCTCACAAAAACAATGAGACAAGTAAGGATAACAATCAATTAAAACATGTGCAACTTGATTGACAAAGGTTAGAGAGTTCATTCCATGAGCTAGCGGGGCATCAATGCAGATTTACCCTGTTCAGAGCAAACTCAGGCAACCTTAATGACCAGCCAGTCACTAGAATGGGTTCCGTACTAGAATTCCATTCCAATAATGATGTAGTATAAGGAGGTAGCTTACCAATAATGATGTAGTATAAGAGGTAGCTTACCAATAATGATGTAGTATAAGGAGGTAGCTTACCAATAAAGATGTAGTATAAGGAGGTAGCTTACCAATAATGATGTAGTATAAGGAGGTAGCAATAATGATGTAGTATAAGGAGGTAGCTTACCAATAATGATGTAGGAGGTAGCTTACCAATAATGATGTAGTATAAGGAGGTAGCTTACCAATAATGATGTAGTATAAGGAGGTAGCAATAATGATGTAGTATAAGGAGGTAGCTTACCAATAATGATGTAGGAGGCAGCTTACCAATAATGATGTAGTATAAGGAGGTAGCTTACCAAAAATGATGTAGTATAAGGAGGTAGCTTACCAATAATGATGTAAGAGGTAGCTTACCAATAATGATGTAGTATAAGGAGGTAGCTTACTAATAATGATGTAGGAGGTAGATTACCAATAATGATGTAGTATAAGGAGGTAGCTTACTTATATGCTTACTTCATATATCTATTCTATTCACATATATGCTTACCACTTGTATCTATTGCTATGTCCGCCCATTACAATCACGCGAGCTGTCTAACGCCTGTCCCGTCTCTCTGTCTCCCTGTGAGTTGCTGTCCCGGAGTGATGACCGGAGTGTCGGACGTCCCGTGATGAAGACCGGGAGGATGCGACCCTCTCTGCATGCCCTCCTGTCTCCCTGTCTCCGGCTGTCTCGTAGTGATGACCAGAGTGCTGGACGTCCCACGATGATGACGGGGATGTTGCGACCCTCTCTGCGCCACCCCCTGTCCCCCTGTATCCGGCTGTCTCGGAGTTATGACCGGAGTGTTGAACGTCCCGTGATTAAGACGGGGAGGACGCGACCCTCTTTGCGCCGCTCCTGTGCCTCAAATAGATCCGCTATCAGCTCTATCTTTAATCTTTCAAAATGTTCAGTTGCTATCCCTATCAGCTCTATCTTAAATTTGTCTAAATGTTCAGTTGCTATTGCATGCACTCATCTGTGTTTCACTACACACATGAGTGCATGCTTACCAACTGTCCGTCTACAACACTACTATCACCGACATCTAAGAAGGGAGATCCCCCCTTGAATTGGCCCTTCTAAGGTTTCTCTCCTCCACATTGCCTGTGGTGCATTTTTTCCTAGTGCTATAGGTTTTAGTGAGTTTTTCCTTACCTTTGCGTGGGGTACGTCTGGGAGTGTTCGCATTGCATTCATTTATTTTGCATTTATTTTAAATGTGTTGGACCTTATGGTGTTCTTGTTTTGTTTCTTGACTTATTGTGATGTTTCTTCTTGACTTGTTTAAAGAAGATGTGTCCGGCCCATGGGGACATTAACGTATGTTGTCAGGCCTTACAAATAAATTTGATTTGATTTGATTTACCAATAATGATGTAGTATAAGGAGGTAGCTTACCAATAAGGGCCTTAAAAACCAGCGTTTGTTGCACCTCTCCAACAGAGGGTCAAGCAACCTTCTCATATAAGGTGACACAATTGAAACAAGGTGGCGACGAATTTGGCTGCATGAAACCCTTCCTATCGCTCCTGGCTGCCTGGGATGTGTAGTCTAGCCTGAGCACTGCATACCCATTATCTTTATGCAATTAGGGACCGTTCGATAATTACCCCAAACGTTTAATATAATTTTCTCTCAGCTCTCCCGCTCTGCTTCTGTAAAAAGGTCCATATCATCATCACTCCCTCGCACCCGTCGCCGGCGTCAGAGCAAATCTAATTGGAGAACTCAATTTAGGATGTAAACGCGTGACGATTAGGTTGCAGTCAACACACCAACATACCGACGACTTTCCGATTACAAAACGTGCCGCAAAGTCTCTCTATTTTACACACACTGCACAAAATATAAGATAAGATATTCCTTTATTGATCCCCTTGGGGGAAATTCAGGCATCATAGCAGCATGAGGGAGGGGGGAGGGGGGAGGGGGGGGGGGGAGGTACAGGTAGTAGAAGACACGATACAGGTCATAAAATGATAGTACAGTGGAGAAGTAAACATAAAAATAGAATAAAAATAGGCAGTGTAAACAATATAACAATATAATTAACTCTGGGCATGCGCATATGGGCAAGTGTAAAAAGGTCAAGGTGCAAGATGAGGGTATGATGAGGGCCCTCTCAGTTATATTTGCCCTACAGTAAATAAAGTGCCAATATATATATATATATAATCTACAATATATAAATAATCTAATATCTAATCTAATATATATAATCAAAAAATGCTAAATAGTATTATGCTCTGAGGAAGTAGTATACAGTATAGTATACACATAGGGTGCAGTATGCATAAGGTATGTATGCAACCCATGCTCATCCCTGTGTCACATTGGCACGCTGGTCTCCACCACCTCTGCATGTATTCGTCCGCCAGGCTCAGACACCCTCAGGCGTGTGTTCTCTTCATGCACTGTGTTTGGCCCTTGGCGCTATGCGTAGTAGTGTCCGTGTGGTTTAACCGTATAAATCCACCGGGAGATGAACCCGGGGGGCGCTTCGCGCTAGGTTGGTAGTCGAGTGCATAGCCCTATAAACTAATAATAATAATAATAATAATATATTTGATTTGTAGAGACGCTTTAGGAGGATTGAGGGGTGATGAGTTCTATAAGGTAGAGGCGGGGGGGGGGGGGGGGGGTGTTTCCGTGGAGGCACTGGTGAGTGAGCAGGGAGACTTTGTACTCGATCCTGAGTGAGACAGGGAGCCAGTGAAGGGACTTGAGGACGGGTGTGATGTGGTGGTATTTCCACACTCTATCTCTATCAAACCAGCGTCAGAGACACACTTATATACGACCCCAAACCCTAACCCTATTCGCACTGTTACATTAAACTAACCTTAAAACTAACCTTAACCCTAGACATAACCATTAATCGAACCCTTATTAAAAATCTAACTTCATACCCTAACCATAAGCGTTAATTGAACCTTAAAGCTAGAACATAACTGTACCATGGGGTGGTAGGTAATGTATGCCCTGGTATGTATACGTGACAAATAAACCTCTTGATTCCTCTTGATTCTTGTAGTGTAGTGGTTAATGCACCTGCCTCCAACCGAAAACACTGCTGGTTCAAGCCCTTAAAAAGAAAATGTGTGCTTATTGCCATGGAGACCTTATACCGTGTGTACGCACAGTTGGGAAAGATTGGGAAATAGCGATGCGAATGGTAATTGGTACCATTATATGGTACATTAGGTAGAGTAATGTGGCAAATGTAGCATATACAATGCCTTGTATGTGCACGTCACTGTAGGCAAACCTATGACTGACCTCATTTAGAATGCCCTTCAAATCATGTTCAAACACAGTTTGGAAATGGTGTTATATAAAACGTCATTGTGCCATGATTTGACAAATGGAACATCTTCTAATGCTCTATGTTTTATGT
Source organism: Notolepis coatsorum (assembly GCF_963971535.1). Classification (NCBI taxonomy): domain Eukaryota; kingdom Metazoa; phylum Chordata; class Actinopteri; order Aulopiformes; family Paralepididae; genus Notolepis; species Notolepis coatsorum. The sequence goes on along the minus strand of NC_140169.1, from coordinate 144,536,390 downwards.
TGATGTCTGTCCATGTCCAAAATCAGGGACCATGATGGACATAAGTGCTTGCACTTTCTCATGTTTTTATCCCTTGGATGCTGTCTTTTACTCCACAATAAAAATCAATCAATCAATCAATCATGGACTGCTGCCAGCAGCTGGAGAACTAACGGTGGCAGAACTGGAGAAATATCTGACTCTTAACCACTCTTAACAAGTGTGTATTATGACGATCTGCTTCTTTTTGTCTACTGTTTACTTCTATTCATATTTTATATTCATACCCCCCCCCCCCTACCCCCTCCCTCGACAACACCTGAATTTCCCCAAGGGGATCAATAAAAGAGCATCTTATATTGTGTTATGTTATATAATGAACAAATTAAAAAAAAATTGCAAATAATGTGTACGAGACAAGGGGCTAGATCCACAAAGAATGGATTGCACGGTGCTAATTGCACCCTTACTTACAATTCATTATGAATTGAAAATGGGGGACCTTGATGTAAACAAGACAAAAGTATTTCTCTGGTCATGCCAATTCCCCCCTCCCTTTCCTGGTCGTTGTGCGCATGTGCCCCCCACTGGTCGGTCTAGGGAGCCCTGAAGTCTATCACATGCTTCCTCCGATACATGTGGGAGACAGCCAGCAGCCTCTTTTTTCACCTGGCAGCGAGAGGACTCTCATTGGTGAAGTGTAACGCGTGGGAGGTCACACTACCTTCACCATTTCCCTCCCTCGCTGTGCAGGCGCCCTGACCGACCTGTAGGAGTCGCTGTTTACAACGACCAGATTACCACCCACCGGCTTCCCTCCCGCTGACACAGCCAATTGTGTCAGTATGACGACCGGCCCAAGCCGGATGGACCGCTGACAGCCGGATTCGATACCAGTGTCTCTGCGGTGGTAGACAGATGCTTAGTCCTCTGCGCTACCCGGCCGCTCCCATTCTGCAATCTGGGGGCACTGCGCACAATGACCAGGAAAGGGAGGGGGGAATTGGCATAACGACTAAATTGGGATGGGAGGAAAATAGAGAAAAAAAGGAGGAGAAAAAGTGGATAAAAAAAAAACAGATTGCATAATGGGTACAATACAGTACGGCTCAATACACACAATTGTTAAGGGGATGCAGACCAGAGAAAGACTTCCGTCTTGTTTACATCAGGGTCCCCCATTTCCAATTCATAATGAATTGTAAGTAAGGGTCCAATTAGCACCGTGCAATCCATTCTTTGTGGATCTAGCCCAAGGTTTCCAATTACCCTACTGTACTGTACAGTGTACCCTTCCACTGGCTGGTATAGCCGTTACTATTGCAACGGGGCTGTCACAACAAAGTGACATTTTAAAATAACGTTTAATAAGAGATAAGAGAGTAATTGCATCGCTGACCTGTTTCCATATAATCATTCGAGCCCTGCATGTGTGGCATTGCTGTAATTAAAGCTCATTTCTATTATTTGTGCCTAATGACGGCGTTAGTGCTGTTGGAAACGATACGCCTACTTTGATGAGGACGCAGAGTTGAGATCATAACTCTTCTCCGCTTATTGATGTCGACGTCGATTCAGAAGTTTACTGCCTCCGTGGCCCTGTGTCGTTCTATCGGGAGCTTGACGCCGACAAGCCTTCAAAGCGATATCCCGTTTATAATGAGCTTCACGTTCGGCGAAGATGGAATGGGATGTTTACTATGTGTGTCACTATTAAACCTATATTGATCATGAACCATTGCTATCCTATCCTGTGTAGAGGACCAGCGTGTGTTTTTCACAGGCATGGTAATAGGGTTGAAAATATATAATCTCTTTTTCTCTCCATCTCTCCCTCTCTCTCACACACACACACACACACACACACACACACACACACACACACACACACACACACGCCGCACTGACTGTGCTCGTCATTAGAAGATCATTTGAAATAGACATACTCCACTCTTACAGAATAAATTCAGACAAAATCATCACAACACTTTATGTAATAATCATGAAACCCGCGACCGGCGACGGCACCGCACCGTTAAGTGACTTTAAACGCACGGCTTACCTTTTAGAAGAGTCTGACAGGCGGCGAGCGTCTGTGCTGAACCTCCTCTCTCTCTCTCTCTCTCTCTCTCTCTCTCTCTCTCTCTCTCTCTCTCTCTCTCTCTCTCTCTCTCGCTTAGCCGGCCTTCCGTTGGTTTAATTCATTTGTCTGTGGTTCTGAACGTACGCTTCTCGAGGTGGAGAATCGATTCTCGCACGCGGCTGTGTGGAGGTGCCGGATGTTAAAGCAGTGGATGTGCTGTACATGTATATAGTCCAATCCCCCCCCTCGATTAGCTGTGATTGTTTTCGCTGGAAAACACTGTCAGGTAAACCTACTCTGTCTCTATAGGCGGTTGTTACGTGTGGTCCAGAACATTCTTCTACTGTAGCCTACGGCAAGGACTGTATCGTTTTCTGCATTCAGCGCAGCGAGGGCAGCGTGAGTTGCGTTCGCTGAATCTATGGCCCTCTCCAAGCACTTAATCGGTGACCTCGCCAAGCACTGGCCCTCTTCAAGCACTGACCCTCTTCAAGCACTGACCCTCTTCAAGCACTGACCCTCTTCAAGCACTGAACCTGTGACCCTCTCCAAGCACTGACCATCTCCAAGCACTGAACTTGTGACCTCTCCAAGCACTGAACCTGTGACCTCTCCAAGCACTGAACTTGTGACCTCTCCAAGCACTGAACCTGTGACCTCTCCAAGCACTGAACCTGTGACCTCTCCAAGCACTGAACCTGTGACCTCTCCAAGCACTGAACCTGTGACCCTCTTCAAGCACTGACCCTGTGACCCTCTTCAAGCACTGACCCTCTTCAAGCACTGAATCTGTGACCCTCTTCAAGCACTGAATCTGTGACCCTCTTCAAGCACTGACCCTCTTCAAGCACTGAACTTGTGACCTCTCCAAGCACTGACCCTCTGACCCTCTTCAAGCACTGAATCTGGACGTTTGTTTTGCTGTGGAATTATTGTACATTCAGTCTTTCTTAGGACATTTATAATATTTATTTGGAACATTTTCATATTTCCATCCTTGTCCTCTGCCATTTTGACGTTGCATTTTAGTTCGCCGTTAACCTCGGTGGCTTCGAGGCGCGTTGCCCGGTTGCCTAGCAACAGTGTCCTCTCAACTTCACCCACACTCGGAACGCCGAGCATGTCGCGGGTACTCGACCCCCCGCGTCGAGAGGCCACAAACTCACGAGTTCCATTTGAAGGCAGCATCAGTCGACTAATACAGTAGATATGGAATGTGTTGTTGACCAATTGTGTTTCCCACTTGCAATCATGCTGAAGGACCTCTTTTAATCTAGTGCTCACAAGAGATGTGCTCGTAGTTTTTTTTTTTTTAGTAAATAACTCATTCGGCGTGGACAAAAGCATAAAAACAATTAATCAACTAACAAAGTCTCGATTGACTGAAACCAAATCTACAAAATTGAAAAAAATGTATCTATGGTTTCTCCGTTCAATATAATAATAGAATAACAAAGCGTCATTTAATTCTAAGCCGGTGCCATTTCTTTAAGATCATCCAACCAGGCTCGGCTGGTCCCCCCCCCCCCCTCCCCCCCTGCACCATACTCAAAAAGAGAGGCGATCGCTCCTTCAAGGCCGTGGCCCCCAAGCTGTGGAACCAGCTACCCCTGGAGATCCGATATGCCCCCTCGCCGGAGACATTTAAGGCCCGTCTAAAAACCCACGTTTATCCCCTAGCCTTCAATAAACCCTGATTCCCCCACACCCTAACTCACACACTGCCATGCGATTTCATCCTGCAGCCCCCCCCCCCCCCCCCTTGTATCTCTTCTTGTGCTCCTCTGTCCCCCGTGTGATATACTGTACTTTATGCTTCCATATCCATGTGTTGGCTTACTGTTGTCCTATTCTCTGAATGTACTGTCTTGTCCTGCTGTGCCTTTTTGTATTTTTGTATTTTATATTATGACATGTTATGCTTTGATTGTACAGCACTTTGGTTGGCTCTTGAGTTCTTAAACGTGCTTTATAAATAAATGACTTGAGGGGCGGCTACGTGGCGTAGTGGGCAAGGCGCTCGCCACAAAATCTGGAGACGCTGGGTTCGCCTGTTCGAGCCCAGCTCTGCACATTGCTTTCAGTTTAGCTGGTCGTCCGTACTAATACACATTGGCCGTATTAGGGGGTGGGAAACTGATGGGTGGGGATCGGGCGTTGTGGACAGCGACTCCTACAGGTCGGTTGGTGCGCCTGGGCAGTAGAATCAGGAAGTGTCGGGGGCAGCGTGAGCCTCCCACGCGTTACTCCTCGCCACTGAGAGATCGCGCCGCGCAGGTGAAAAGATGCGACTGCTGTTACCTCGAGTACCGGAGGGGACTTGTGCTATGTATGACTTAGTCCACATTGCAGCCGGCTTGTGGGAGGCAAGAAACAGCGTCCGTGACAGGGGAGGGTTGAATTGGATGATACGAAATTGGGATGGGAGAAAATATAGAAAAATGGGAGAAAAAGTGGACCGAAAAAAATAAAATGACTTGACTCGACAGCTGAGGTGTTTCCAGTGTCCCTGCAGCATTCTACAAGATAACAAGAGAGACCCATGCCACCGTTAGGGACTTTGAATAGCTACACTGTGAAACGGCACGTTTAGCTTTAGAACACACAACTCGACCGATGGTCCGTGCGGGCCCCCCCTAACACGTTCTAAACACGTCAGGGTCTTTACATAGACACATTCAAACATTCATCTGCTTTATGAGAAACATCATGCACTTACTGAAGCCACGCCTCCCCCCCCCCCCCACAACTGCTGCTGCCAACGCTTGTCTTCTTCCAGCGATGTGCGTTTACATGTACATGGATATTTTGATTCCATCTATGAACTGATGCATGTAAATCCTATGTCCTGTTTACTGTAGTTGGGATAAGATCATGTCCAGAATATGAAACTGGATAAGCTCTGGGAGATGCCGATATATAAGCTGGGATTGAGTTACCTATACATTAGGTTAGGTTACTGTACACATGTACTGTTGGATTTACAATACATTAGTTCAGGTTACTGTACATGTACTGTTGGAGTTATACCGTACATTAGGTTAGGTTACTGTACATGTACTGTTGGAGTTATACCGTACATTAGGTTAGGTTACTGTACATGTACTGTTGGAGTTATACCGTACATTAGGTTAGGTTACTGTACATGTACTGTTGGAGTTATACCGTACATTAGGTTAGGTTACTGTACATGTACTGTTGGAGTTATACCGTACATTAGGTTAGGTTACTGTACATGTACTGTTGGAGTTATACCGTACATTAGGTTAGGTTACTGTACATGTACTGTTGGAGTTACTGGACATTAGGTTACTGTACATGTACTGTTGGAGTTACTGGACATTAGGTTACTGTACATGTACTGTTGGAGTTATACCGTACATTAGGTTCGGTTACTGTACATGTACTGTTGGAGTTACTGGACATTAGGTTACTGTACATGTACTGTTGGAGTTACTGGACATTAGGTTACTGTACATGTACTGTTGGAGTTATACCGTACATTAGGTTAGGTTACTGTACATGTACTGTTGGAGTTATACCGTACATTAGGTTAGGTTACTGTACATGTACTGTTGTAGTTATACCGTACATTAGGTTAGGTTACTGTACATGTACTGTTGGAGTTACTGGACATTAGGTTAGGTTACTGTACATGTACTGTTGGAGTTACTGGACATTAGGTTACTGTACATGTACTGTTGGAGTTACTGGACATTAGGTTACTGTACATGTACTGTTGGAGTTACCGTACATTAGGTTACTGTACGTTTTCTGTTGGTTCCGCTGGAGAGGGGGAGCTTATCTGTATCGGCTACTTTCCTGAAATCTGAGTTGCATGGGTGATGTCACTATAGGTCCAATATGTGGTAACTTGACACCTTTGGCTTCAGCATTCAGGGGACGCTGAGTAGGTATTGACATATAATCTGCCCACTTGGGATTCCTGGTAAACATCAATCTTGTGCATATATTCATATAGATCCTTGCATTCTCAACGAGGGAAAAGCTGCAGCCTGCAGATGCTAAGTAAGTATACTATAAAGTCAGAGCGCCATGCATTGTCTCTGGAGCAGCGGCCCCATTCATGTATGTTGTGTATCTGTCATAAATGTCTCTCTATGAATTGAAAATGGGGGAGGACCCTGATGTAAACAAGACAAACGTCTTTCTCTGGTCTGCATCCCCTTAACAATTGTGTGTATTGAGCTGTACTGTATTGTACCCATTCTGCAATCTGTTAAATAAAGTTTTCATTCATTCGTTCATTCATCCATTCATCCATTCATTCATTCATTCATTCATTCATCCCCAGATTTGACAGCTGCAGTGACGTCACCAATCGGAAGGTTATCTCTCTCTGATTTATTTGTAGCTATAGGGGAGAGAGAGAGACTGGTGCATGTTGTTCACGCGAATACTGACTGAACTGTCCTGCGCGGCACAGTCAGGGAGAACATAATGTGAATTCTTAAAATGGGTGGAATTCCCTTTTTAAATCGGATAATGTCACAACAACACATCGTAATAATAACACGTTAGTGAGCCACGTCTGTCTCTTTTGGGCATGATGATGGTGTTACTGTTTTGAACATTTAACTATGTTCCCTGGTTTTACTAGAGTTTTGCACCTGCGCCGGGCGGCGTCGCTCTATCATCCCGTCCTGGACGCCACCGTGTTGTTGACGACGACAGATGCACTGCGCGGTGTGGTGTGGTGTGGTGGGTATAGCCGGGTGGAAAACGGGAGACCGAAGCAGCTGCAGTTCTTTTTAAAGTTTATTTAATAAAAACGCGGGGATATATTATAATTGTATCTTTTTTGTCGACGTATAGTAGGGACTTTTATTCGCTCGTTTGTTTTTTTCACCGAGCGGCGAATGGATTTCATATCTACCGTGAACGCGGGATAATAAAGCCAAACGTTGCGAAAGTCAAGAGATTGATGATATTTTGATATCAACTTATGAACTACTTTTCGACGTGATCGAGATTGAAGCCGACACGACACCGTGCCTTTCTTTATTATAGGAGGCGACCCGCACCTAACGGTAACCAGTTAGCGCGCCTCCTCGGTCGGGTGTGCGCGCAACATCAGCCGCCGCGTAAAAGCATCTATTAGGCGACGCCGGGTTCCTCTGTGACGGAAATGCACCTGCTATCGAAATGGAAATAATAAATAAAAACTACATTGGGAGTAATGTTTAAGTGGAAGAAGATGATGCCAAGATAGCTGCCTGCACCCCCCCCCCCATCACACCCCCCTCGGATGGAGAGACGATTTGGAAACGCATGGCATGCACGGTAAGAAGAACTCAAATCGAGTCGTTTTGTATATACGTGAAAACAGCTTTACACACCAATCGTCTCTAACATAAGGGCTATAACCTATATATATATTCTCACACAGCGCTTTACATTTGCCAAACTCAGTCTACTGAACTGTTACATGCAACCCACGCCATTTTATATTGCGCATCTTACGATCCATATACGCACTGTGTCAATGTGATAGTTTCATCCAAGTGATACTTTGGCAAAGCTGTTGTACGGGGCTTGTGGTGATCATTATTTGTTTAATTTTCTCTCGATACTGCTGCAGTTTGTTATCTCAGTGCTGACCCATCCTCAGTTCCGCCCTATCGAGTGGCCCCATTTATAGCTATCAGAGAACATTAATTGAGATTTCAGCTCTCATCAAACAAGATATGCATTTCAATATTTTTTTTTACCAAGACCTATTCATGGGGGGCTGGTATATATAGGCCCTAGTGATGTTTCAAAACGCTGTTACTTCCCTTCCATGGTATAATGTTATGAACTTATTATTATTGCCTGCAGTCTTTCGTGAATCCTGCAGGTCAATAATCACTTCACCCGAGAACATAATATTCAAACGGTTTTTATTTTTTCTTCCGCTGTTGTACAGTATTTGCTCTCCTCCCTCCGTCGAGTGCTGGTATGTCAGTAATAGATAGAGCTTCATCATAAGGAATATGATGCACGCGCCCTTTTGCCACGTCTGATAATAGTTGTGAATTCTATATCTTTACAGGTCGACTTGTGTGTCAGGTGCAGTACTGTATGTGTGTCTGTCTGTCTGGGGTGTGACCCGTTCAATCAATCACATAATCCAGAGTCAGTCGAATCTGGAAAACAGAATCGCTCATTGTAAGAAAAAAAAAAAAAAAAACAGATGGCTGAATCAGCCTGAAGGCATACTCCTTGATGATATACAGCTTGGTTAATAATGGTGTGTGTGTGTGTGTGTGTGTGTGTGTGTGTGTGTGTGTGTGTGTGTGTGTGTGTATGTGTGTGTGTGTGTGTGTGTGCGTGTGTGTGTGCGTGTGTGTGTGCGTGTGTGTGTGTGTGTCTATGTGTGTGTCTACGTGTGTGTGTGCGCGCTCACGTGTGTGTGTGTTTGTGTGTATTGGATATTGCATTTCAGCGGTTAAGTGCAATTAAGCAATGTTAGCACATATGCACCACAGAGCCTCAAGGTCCATCACCTTTATTTTCATATTTTTTTCTTTATCGGATAAAACATGGACCGGGTCGACGTTGGGGATGAATCACGATGGCATCTCTGCGAGAGCTTCTGCCACCTTTTTAGGCCCCGGCCACAAGCTAACCTTTAATACACGGATATGTAACCCTCGGCGCGGGGCACTCGCGGGTCACTCGCGGTGCTCGCCAGGCCAGGGGGGGACTCTCTATAGTCCTAACCCTCTGTCTACAAGGGGGATGACCTTTGCCTCACAGGGATAGAGCCAGATCCCTAATTGACTTACTGTTAACGATTTCACACTTAAGCCACCATACCCACATTTTGGCGCGATACAGAGTCGCTGGAGATCCACTTCCTGCTGCAATAATGGGCTATATGGGGGGGGGGGGGTGATGATAATCTCGTGGTCTACCTCTTCCACCTCACTGCCTTCATTGGCTATGAACCAGATCCCAGATCAGTGCCGGTGGAATGGCTGTGCCCGGTGGCTCCTCACGTTCAATAAGGTGGGGGGGGGGGGGGGCTACGAAGGGGTCAACTGTTGTGTCTTTTATACCCGACCCTAGGGACTACTTGGAGTCTTTAAGCGTGCTTTTAAACCTGCAAAGCGTGAATCTTTTACACAGATACTGACCATCGAGAGAGAATGTTTTTTTCGATGTGTGTGTTTTTATTACACCACGCACACACAGGAGGAACTGCGGCACAGTAAAACCACGACATAACTGTACGTCGTCGCCCACGCGGTGGCGGTGGCTGCCGGGTCCTCGTGTCATTGCCTTCATTGGCGTCCTGGAACTGACAAACGACGCTGTGCTCCGTGCACGGTCGATTATCTTTACAGTAATTAATTGTATCCAAATGACTGTATTACATCCCTCTCTTGGGAGGACTAATACAGTATGGTTTGTGTTGTGTGTGTCTGTGTGTGTTGTATGTATGTGTGTGTGTGTGTGTGTCTGTGTG
>NC_140169.1:144514512-144526654 GCF_963971535.1 Notolepis coatsorum | reverse complement strand
GAGGAGGGAGAGGGAGGAAAAGAGAGTTGGAGAGAGGAGAGAGGAGAGAGGCAGAGAGAGAGAGAGAGAGAGAGTAGGAGGGAAGAGAGGAGTGGAGAGAGATGGAGAGAGAGAGAGAGAGATGAGAGAGAGTGAGAGAGAGAGAGAGAGAGAGAGAGAGAGAGAGAGAGAGAGAGAGAGAGAGAGAGAGAGAGAGAGAGAGAGAGAGAGAGAGAGAGAGAGAGGGAGAGAGAGAGAGACATGACAGGAATGGCAAAGTGACGCTTAGCACAGTGGGTCTCAACCTTCTGTTCTAGTCTCAGGGACCACCGCACTGATACACACCAGGCCAGGGACCCCCCATTACATTTACATTTACATTTAGTCATTTAGCTGAACGCTTTTATCCAAAGCGACTTACAAGTTCTGTACGACAAGTCATCAGAAGGTCACAACTCTATCAGCTGAGTAACAATGTTCATCAAAGTGTTGAGTGCTACACAGTGTAGGTTAGTATATTAGGACAAGTGCATGTATAAGTGCATGACAGTAAGGTTAGTAGTTAGGGTTAGATATTTTATCTGATTTAAAAGAATATATATCTCAGGGACCACCGCGCTGATACACACCAGGCCAGGGACCCCCCCCCCCCCCCCCCGTTAGGGATGGTTTTGTCTCAGGGACACCCATCTGAGAAGGTTTGTGTGTCGTTAGCTATGACTTGGCTACGTCCAGAAGATATCTGAAACCTATAGGATCAACAACAAGGCTATGTTCACACAGCGGGCGAAAGTGACCCAAAGATCAGATTTGAGTGTGAACAGCACAAATCACATTGAATCTGATTTGGGCCACTTTTATATACTGTGGTCCTGAATCAGACACAGAAAACCGATTTGCTTTGCTTTGCATTGCGACCTCAGTCTAGAGACGACGTCACTCTACATTGACATTTGTCTGGAATCTGATAATGGGGAAAAAAAGAAAATGATGTGAGCAGCCAAACAAAAAAGGTAAATAATAAATCTGAATTAAGCACCATGACTGGCAGTGTGAACAGAGCCTACTGTATATAGTCACACGTACTGTATTATGTCATTGTGTTCTCTTCTGCTAAATTAAATAGTGAAATGAGCCATTCCTCATGCCCCCCCCCTCTGGAATCCAATTTAAACCTAATTTGATTGTAAGAGCGAGAACACACGAACACTGCACACAGGCTCATAAAGCCAGTGTCCACAATTCATTGTCCACGGAAAAAGAAACCGCTCCAGACTTGACACGCCGCCGGCGGTGGTGACATCATAAATCCAAGCGGCGTGCCCTTCCCGACCCCCCTGGCTCCGGAGAGATAGAGAGGGACCAGGGGGGGGGGGGGGGGGCGCGGGTTCACAACACAAACATTCTGTCCCGTGGCACCGGCGGAATACCACGGGGGGTGGCGTCGTCCTCCTTCCCGATGTACTGTCACCGTGAGTCTGTAATAATGTATTCCTCTGCGAGTCTGCGAGTGCTTAATTAATGCAAGAGCGGGAGTTCTAGAGGGCCTCCGGGAGGAGGAGAGACGAGGAGAAGTGAAACGTCGAGGAGGGAGGCGCGGGGGAGGAGGGGAAGACGCACGCAGGGAGCCGTCACACGAGCAGCGGGTGAGATGGGGCGAGGAGCAGGAAGAGGAGGGAGGAGGAAGAGAGGGGGGGGGAGGAGGAGGAGGGAGGAGGACAGAGGGGAGTGTTGTTTTTGCGCCGCGGCGCCAGCCTCTCATTAACGGGCCTATCAGAGGGCTACTGTGTCGACGGCCGTGTGCCGCGGGTGACCCGTGGCACACATACAGCGCCCGTGCCCCCTTTCCAGCCAATCAGAGCCCCCCCTCCGGCCAATCAGAGCCCCTCCCTCTCCGGCCAATCAGGAGCCTCCACTCCAGCCAATCAGAGCCTCCTCTGGCCCGGCCCACGTTTCAGCAATACCCCCCTCTCTCCTCCTGCATGCTGAGTGACTCAGAGAGCCGTGTCTGAAAAGAGGATTTTTTAAATTTTTTAACCCTTATTTCCCCCTTATTTTCCTCTTTGATTTCGACAGATCTTGATTGGTTCTTAAGGGGAAATGGCGGCTTGAATAACAGCACGTCTGTTGTTTTGATGGGCCGGTGTTTCGCGGGACTCGGTAGTTTGGTTTTCTTTACGTAACCGTAAAAAAAAAAGGTTATATGGTTGTAATGTCTTAATGAATGGGGCTCTGTCCCCCACTGCCTGATGATCATTCAGTCCATCATTCACTACTGCTCACATTCCACACAGACGCACACGCACACACACACATGGGCACAGGCACACACACACACACACACACACTACACTACTACTACTACTACTAGCAGTCATTAATTGGGCTAGCGTGCACTCCTTCCTAAGTTAACCTCCTCCGCCCTGACGCTGGAGGACTTCTTAAGGTTCTAGGTTTAGATTCGCACACAGGGTGTGTAGCTTCAGAGCAGTCGCACTTGACTGTTTGTGGTCACTGCGTCTTAATTGGCCGGTAATCTGCACTCTTTGTAAATACCGTATGTCCTGTTAGCATGGGAGGAGGCTTTCCGGTTGGGGTCTTGTTACCCACGGCGATGCAGACTGTTAATGTTGGCTGTAAGTGGCCAAAACGTGGACTATAGGGCTGGGCCTGGGCGATATGCCAAAATATCATATCATGATATCTTTCTATTTGTTGTCTATATGTCTATTTTCTTTGTTTGTTTAGTACGTTTTTTTTTTTTTTTTTTTTTAACCTTTATTTAAACCAGGCAGGTCAATGTAAGAACAAATTCTTATTTTCAATGACGGCCTGGTGAGAGGACAAAGGGACCTCTCGAAGGGTAACAGGGAAGGGGGGGCAAAATAAATAGAAAAGAGACCCACGATACATCACAGAGGTAAGGGAACTAATTCAAACAACACCATCAAACAAACAAGCAAAATCAAATTAAAATGTTGACATTGACGTCAAAATATTCAGTATATATAATGCAAACTGCCCGTGTCTACCTACTATCTGGGTTGTGGTGGTCATTAGGGGCCATGTGGTAGGCCGGGTATTGTAGCATCAGCAGTGTCGATACCATGGAGCTCACATCAAAGGGTCTGTTGAAGTTGGCAATGCTGTTTGGGGGCCATTCCATTATGTAACACATCCATAGTGTGTAGTTCAATAGTATAAAATATGTATAGGCATGTTTCTTTAGGCAATGGGAATGGGTTTCTTCTCATCCTTATCAGTAGGTGTTTTATTAAGGGCTGTCAAAGTCAGCGTGTTAATTAAAAGGAAATGTGTATATATTTCTACTTTACAAACATACTCATAGTCATACACTAGTTAATATTATCAAGAAATGTAAAATTACATTTTGGTGACAGACAGATAAACACATTTAATTACTGACATGTATTTCCTGTATGTATGTGTTCTAGGGCTGCAGCGATGAACCGCGTAACATGTAATCGATTTGCATATTCACGGCCGACGCATCGTCGCATCATTACTCACGTGCCGTCTTTGCCGCGTGGAAAAGGCAGATGTTTTCAAAGTCATAACACGCGCAACGCATGTCATCTAACTAGTGCGCTAAATGAATTAATTAATCATGTTTGAACTATAAATAACTGCTCTTAAACCACTGTTTCGTGATTCTGCCTGAAGCCAGGACTCGACACAGTGTGCGTTTCACTCGCATTTGATACTTTTCGACGTCCACTCCAGTGTGTGTGTGTGTGTAGGTGTGTGTGTGTGTGTGTGTGTGTGTGTGTGTGTGTGTGTGTGTGTGTGTGTGTGTGTGTGTGTGTGTGTGTGTGTGTGTGTGTGTGTGTGTGTGTGTGTGTGTGTGTGTGTACATTTACTATAGGCTACTCTTTTGACATGGATTAGGCTAATTAGCTTCAACAATCCTGATTCCTGAGCCTATTTTATTCAAAAGGAAGATATTGATTTACATACAGTGTGTGTATATATATATAATCTTTTTTATAATCGTATTCCCTGTGCTGGCGCAAGCACTACCATAGCATGGAGTGGAGAGATAACACACAATACACATGGAGATATTCTAAAAAGCTATTTATCATTTTTGGCCAGTACATTTCTTTATTTTATTTTTATCTAAAGCCAAAAAGTACATTTTGTTCCCTGTGCTTCAGCATTTAGCTACAGGCATATATACATTGTATGTAATGATACACAATGTGATAGTAACTGGTGGGTGTTGTATTATTTCAAGATAATAAAGTAGCTATAATGAGTCAATAGATAAAAAGCAGTAATGGCATGTAGGTTACTCGCCCTACTCATGCACAGTAGGCATCCACACTACACAGCATTTACAGACATAAATAAACTTCATGGCTCATCTCCTACTCTGGCTATTCGATAGGTGGTGTCAGAGAGGCAACTACCCATGTGACCTAAGGATAGTAGTACCGGACCTTGTGTGTCCATAAGTGACATGTCAATAAGTGAATCAATTGTTGTTGTTTTTTCATGCTAAATCAATCGTTTTTAGATCAATCGACTAATCGATAAAACTATAGACAGATTAATCGTTAACAAAATAATAATTATATATATAATATAATATTAGCCTGTAAAGGTTGGCAAGAGATTAACATTGGACTCCATTCAGTTGGATTTGTGACACTGTTGTGATTCCACAGAGTAAAAGGGGATGTTTTTGTGACTCTTTATTTTTCCCCATGTGAGGTTGGACACAATTACTGTACATTGTTTGATTAGCTTTAGAAGTGTGAGGGATGCAGGGGATGATCTTTGAGTAATGGGCTTACACTGTACCAGTTGTACAATGTGTCTGTTGTTGTGCTGCATCGAGGTCCATCGTTTGGTTTGAATGCTTAAAAAGGCGGGGGATGTTTTAGTGAACCTTTATAAGAGTATACCGGTAATTGTCAATATGGCCATTTGTTGTCGCCTATTGGGTTTTGCCATGTTATGATTATTTGCAGCATATTTAATTCGTGCTAAATGCGGTGCCTTTGTTTTTCTGGACAATATTTGTCATTTTGGTTATTTATTTGATTGAATAATATACATAAATTTCCATAACGCAAGCATGTCTGTCTATTCCCATATTGATAAGAGAGTTAACACTTGAAGAATATCCCTTTTTGAGGTACATTTTGAACAGATGCAATTAATCACAGTTAACCAAGGACAATCGTGCGATTAATCGCGATTCAATATTTTAACTGATTGACAGCCCTAATATATATAGGTATATATAATAATATAATATTATTATATTTTGGACAACGGTATAGTACAAATCCGGTACGCCTTCATATTCAGTATACCTCCCAGGCCATGAGGCCAATGGCTTTTTGTATAGAAACAAATCCAGTTCCCCCTTAAGAGGATTGTTGAATCAACTGTCCTGGCCATTCTGGACTATGGGGAATGGGGATGTACAGTAATATACAGGCGTGCTACAGCCTCCACACTCAGACTCTGTTTACCACTCTGCCCTGAGGTTTACTACCACTGATAGCTACAACACTCACCACTGTATTCTTTATGCTAAGGTCAATTTGTCCTCATTGTTTACTGTGAGCGATCTGTAGTGTTGAATTTCCCTCGGGAGCAATACAGTACTTCTATTCTAGTCTATCTATTAACAGACAGGTGTGATATAAGTTCAAGTTTCTTTATTATTCGTCATACAGAAATACAGAACACTTTGCATGAAATGTTTCTTTCTGTTTCGCTCCTGAGAGTGTGATAACCATTGGTACCTGTGTGTATTTAATACAGTAAAGCCCTACTCAGTAACCACCTTATGTATCTCAGCTATGTTGCACTGGAATACTGGTCCATGTGTGACACGCTCCAGTGTCTGGTTCTTCAGGCACCCTGTGCCAGGACTCGACTAGGAAAGACTGCTTTTCGTGTCGATGCAGCCAGTGTTGTAGTCGAGTCACTAAATCTCGAGTCTGAGTTGAGTCTCGAGTCCCCAGTGTCCGAGTCCGAGTCCAAGTCTGAGTCATCAAGGTTGAGTCCACTCCACTCTGGCAGTCAAAGAGCTGACGCACAAATAAAAAAAGGTCTACGTTAAACATAAATGACACAGCGGCCACCGTTTCAAAGGGAGTTTAGTTACTTTGTGACACAATAGCCAAACAAATGCACTAGCCATCAATATCTTATGCCAAATGATTAGGGCCTTTTACAAAAAAAACATATAAAAAAAAAAAAACTGTATTTATCAATTAACAAAGTCAGAATCCTCGTCTGCACCTTCCGAGTCCGAATGCAGTCAATGCTCGAGTCCAAGTCCGAGTCACGAGTCACGAGTCCTGAAAATCAGTCCAGGACTCGAGTACTACAATAAACTAATATTGTTTATTGTAATATTAATATTATGTTTATTGTAATATTATTAGCATAGTAGGTAGTAATATAGGCAAGGAAGATTTGATGACCTCCCCCCCGGAGCTCGGATAGGAGTGGAAACTAGTTGTCACTATTGCAGTGTTTCCCACAGGATTTTGTGAGACTGTGGTGGGTGAACCTCTGCCCCTCTTTTTTTAAGTTTTAAAGTTACACGCATCAATCTGGTGCACTTTGAGAGCAAAATAAAGAGGCTAGATCTATGATGAACTTTGTGCTCAAAACACAAAATCGACTAGAGCATACATTTGAGCCATCAAAGAAATTAAGCAAAAGTGGTTACCTGTGTTGAACTGGTTTATTTTTTAGAAAATAAAAAAATATACTGGATTACTATTACGACTACTACCACTGCCAATACTACTGATACATCCCTATTGGCAAACTTTATATATATATATTTTTTAATCCTCTTTTTCTCCGCCTGATTTTCTATGCTTTTCTCCCCATCCCAATTTAGTCGTTATGCCAATTCCCCCCCTCCCCTACCTGGTTGTTGTGCGCATGTTCCCCCTACTGGTCGGTACAAGGGAACCCTGAAGTCCACCACAACCACATGCTTCCTCCGACACATGCGGAGACAGCCAGCGGCTCTCTTTTCACCTGGCAGCAAGGACTCTCATTGGTGAAGTGTAACGCGTGGGAGGTCACGCTGCCTTCACCACTTCCTGCGTTTCGCTGAGCAGGCGCCCAGACCTGACCTGTAGGCGTCGCTGTCCACAACACCAGATTACCACCCACGACTTCCCTCCCGCTAACTCAGCCAAACGAGTTAGTATGACGATCGGCGCAAGCCGCAGGCAATGCTGACTCCGGGAGTCGAGACCGCAGCCTCTTGCATTGGTGACGAGCGCAATCTCCGCTACGCCACCCGACCGCCATTGGCAAACTTTATATTTAACATTTAAAAAAAAAAAAATAATAAATTGTATTTTATTTTTATAAAGACATTTCTTTTGGTTCATTATAAAACGGTGGCGGGACCAATTAGACTGTGGCGGCACGCTATTGTCTTCCTGCAACAACTCACGTCGCGCAGGATTTCACAGCGAGATTTCTGTGTCAGTGGCAAAAACAAGCAGCGGACTTACTTGGTAACCAAATTAGATAAATAAATAAATACAAATCAAATTCCCTCCAAAACTCGTTCAGGTGAAACGGCGAGCACTCAAGTGTAATCAATATGCAATTAAAAATGCAATTGTCCATTGAAATATGCGGAAAATTAACAGGGAGCACCGCCCCAAGAAATTCATAATATAGCCTAAGTTATTCCTATAGGCTCGGACGGCCCAATCAATATTTGCAAACGTGAGTTTATCTCTCCCGAAGCCAGAAACGCAAGATCAAAGACTAACATTGGTGATGTTGTCAGATATGAGGCCTGGAGCTGCTCCACAGAGAGAATGCATTGGGGAAGATACTACATTTGACGGGGGGAGAGAGAGAGAGAGAGAGAGAGAGAGAGAGAGAGAGAGAGAGAGAGAGAGAGAGAGAGAGCGCCCCAGGGACCCTCTGCTTCAAACCTGATAGCACTGCTATAGAAGAAAGCTCCTTTGGCAATAAAAACCTCAGACGGACGAAAAGAAAAGTCCATAAAAGTCTCCCGTCCACTGTCTATGGAGCAGCTTCAGACTAGATACCGGGATGACATAGCAAGTTTGAGTTCTGCCGATACCGATACCCATCCGATATTTCCTCTTGGCATTCGTTGCACGTATGAACTCGGCATACTCCGTTTTCATGATGAATCTGCAAGTGTTTAATTAAGTCTGTGGTGTTGAAGTTTCCAGTGTTGCTGCCATCCCTATAAATACTTGCGTTGCAGATATTGTGCGATGGCACGACACAGTGGTATAGTGGTTAACAGTGTCGCCTCACAGGGCGGCTACGTGGCGTAGTGGGCAAGGCACTCGCCACGAAATGCTGGAGACGCTGGGCTCGTCAGTTCGAGCCCAGCTCTCCACATTTGCTTTCAGTTTAGCTGGTCGTCCGTACTAATACACATTGGCCGTATTAGGGGGTGGGAAACTGATGGGTGGGGATCGGGGCGTTGTGGACAGCGACTCCTACAGGTCTGTTGGTGCGCCTGCGCAGTAGAATCAGGAAGTGTCGGGGGCAGCGTGAGCCTCCCACGGCCCACGTGTTACTCCTCGCCACTGAGAGATCGAGCTGCGCAGGTGAAAAGATGCGACTGCTGTTACCTCAAGTACCGGAGGGGACTTGTGCTATGTATGACTTAGTCCACATTGCAGCCGGCTTGTGGGAGGCAGGAAACAGCGTTCGTGACAGGGGAGGGTTGAATTGGATGATACGAAATTGGGATGGGAGAAAATATAGAAAATGGGAGAAAAAGTGGATAAAAAAAAACAGTGTCGCCTCACAGCAAGAAGGTCCAGGGTTCGATTCCCGCTTGGGGACCAGGTTTCCATGATGCCAGTTACCCAGGTGGGGTATCTCCCAGGCCCCTCTGTGTGGAGTTTGCATGTTCTCCCCGTGCTCGCAAGGGTCCCCCGTCCCCCCTTCCCCCGATAAGAGAAACCCAATGGAAAAACAGGCAAAACAACAGATCGCTAACGCTGTCGCGTCCGTGATGAAGATGGGCAGGAGCACTTGGATGGTCCCCGGGCGCGGCCCTCGCCACAGCCCTCGCCACAGCCCTCGTCTGCTCCCGGCTGCCCTTGGGGGGGAAGGACGACGGGATGGGTTAAGCGCAGAGGAGTATCGCATCGGCGATCCTACAGACAATGCATGCGTGTGTGTTCCGGTGTGTGTGTGCCGCTAACATTGAGTGTCGTTGCATGCCAATTAAAGACCTCTGCGACAGGTCCTGCATTATTATTATTATTATTATTATTATTATTATTATTATTATTATTATTATTATTATTATTATTATTATTATTATTATTATTATTATTATATATTACACTCGGCTCTTTTGCTCTTCTTTGAGCTTAAAATAACTCCACACAGCTGACATGATCTGTGTGCGCTGCTAACAACTTAACTCACGTTTAGCTAACGTTGTTGTCGTGAGCTAATACAGTTCACGCGATGGCACCCTTTACGGCATATACTGTATCGGATCGGAAGATACTTCCTGTTTTTCCAATATCCTATCCTGTGAATTTGGCGAGTATCGGACCGTTACCGATACTGAGTATCGGATCGCGGTGCCATCCCCCTAGTCGAGTCCATGCAGTCTTCATTCCATTGGGCGGGTAAGGATCTTAGACTCAGCCATCAAACGCTGTGCTACACAGTGTGCTCATTTCACAAAATCTTAGCGCATCTTTAATTCATAATGATGGCATTCTGTTGTCACATTTATTTTGCGCTCATGATCCCAATTCCAGGATAAATTCTTTCGATTTCATCCTTTGCCCCTAGCACATCGTGTACATGTCCTACCCTGCCAGTGAGAATAGGTGAATGACCATCTCCGATGTAGATCCTTTATTATATCCTGTTAATTTTACATCCATGACAAAGTAAAAGTGACGTTTCAAGCACAATGCTCTTCTTCAGAATGTTTCCCGCCTTACAGTATTATGTTCCCACAGCCCTATGTTCCCACAACCCTATGTTCCCACAGCCCTATGTTCCCCCATTTCTAAGAAATGTCCCATGAGGTACTGTAGGTTAGGCCCTATGTTCCCTCAGGCCTACATCCCCACAGTACGTACGTATGTATGGCCGTTCCCTAATGCACATCCTGTGTTGTTACCCCCCCCCCCCCTTAACGCCACACCATTGTATTGCTGCAGTAATAGTGATTGTCTTGGCTTCCATGAATACTTACTTACTTACTTAGGCCTTTCAATTCCCAAAGGAACATAGGCCATCGACGAAGCTCCTCCATCCTCTCCGGTCTTGTGCCCTCCGCTCCAGATCTAGCCAGGAATAGCAGCCACTTTAAACTGAGGAAACATACAGTAGGGCTGGGGGAACATGGGGCTGGGGGAACATAGGGCTGGGGGAACATAGGGCTGGGGGAACATAGGGCTGAGGTAACATAGGGCTGCTGGGGGAACATAGGGCTGTAGGAACATAGAGCTGTAGGAACATGGGGCTGGGGGAACATAGGGCTGGGGGAACATAGGGCTGGGGGAACATGGGGCTGGGGGAACATAGGGCTGGGGGAACATAGGGCTGGGGGAACATAGAGCTGTGAGAACATAGGGCTGTGAGAACATAGGGCTGTGGGAACATAGGGCTGTGAGAACATAGGGCTGTGAGAACATAGGGCTGTGAGAACATAGGGCTGGGGTAACATAGGGCTGTAGGAACATAGAGCTGTAGGAACATAGGGCTGTGGGAACATAGGGCTGTAGGAACATAGGGCTGTGGGAACATAGGGCTGTGGGAACATAGGGCTGTGGGAACATAGGGCTGTGGGAACATAGGGCTGGGGTAACATAGGGCTGTGGGAACATAGGGCTGTAGGAACATAGGGCTGTGGGAACATAGGGCTGTAGGAACATAGAGCTGTAGGAACATAGGGCTGTGGGAACATAGGGCTGTGGGAACATAGGGCTGGGGTAACATAGGGCTGTGGGAACATAGGGCTGTGAGAACATAGGGTTGTGAGAACATAGGGCTGAGGGAACATACTGTAGGGCTGTGGGAACATAGGGCTGAGGGAACATAGGGCTGTGAGAACATAGGGCTGTGAGAACATAGGGCTGTAGGAACATAGGGCTGAGGGAACATAGGGCTGAGGGAACATAGGGCTGAAGGAACATAGGGCTGTGGGAACATAGAGCTGTAGGAACATAGGGCTGAGGGAACATAGGGCTGAGGGAACATACTGTAGGGCTGTGGGAACATAAACACGCTCCTCTTCCTGGGATATAAAGTGACGTTTCAAGCACAACGCTCCTCTTCAGCTCTGTTGTATAAGGGAGCCACAGTGTGCAGACCTTTCCCTCTGTTTTCCTTGCAGTGTCATATCGGTCCAGCATCTGCCTTGAAGGGAATTGGATGTGCACGTTCGCTACACACAGTACTTTGTTTGAATGAATATCTCCACCCTTTTATGAGATTAGTCCCTGTTGGCATCCTCACATCCTGCGCTTTCCACTGTAATTCTTCATCTGTCACAAATGCTTGCCGTTAAAGGCTAGGCTAGGGAATACAGCCCCCCCCCCCCCCCCCCCCCCTCTGCTGTGAAACACAATTCAGAATCTGAATTACTATTCACCAAGTATAGGGCCAGCCAGAGCATCGAAATGTGATACTTTTAAAGGCATCGATCGAGCTGCTTCAGTACTATCAAGCGTCAGAAAAAAAAAAATGCTGCGTCATTCGATTTGCAAATTCCAATACCTAAGTAATTAATCTCATCAGCGTCAGTGAGCCAATAAGCACGCTTGTTCCAGGATATATAAGGCTGGTGCTTGGTTTTTCCTTCTGTTCTACCGATTAAAACTGTAACAAAGCCTCTGATTGCCTTGTAGTACAGCACATAACTCAGCAAAGTAAGGTATTGACATTTGTATTGGCACCGGGATTGAAACATTTCAAACGATACCCAGCCCTAACCAAGTACATATAGATACACATACTGTACAACAGGCCTACAAGGAATGCCTTAGCGCTTGCTCACACAGAAAAGACAAACAACTCATCTATAATAATATTTACTGTAGTGTATATAAAAAAAACGGAACACAGTAATAAAAAAATAAACAAGACTGTACCGTCTCCCTCTCCGTGGGAC
>NC_140169.1:144492012-144509512 GCF_963971535.1 Notolepis coatsorum | reverse complement strand
ATGTCTGACTATATCAACGGAGATCACTTGAAGGCTACATTGGCAGTACTTTTAAAGACACAAGAATCAGTCCAGTTTTAAGATACGCTATTGGAGCTGGAATTACCGCGGCTGCTGGCACCAGACTTGCCCTCCAATGGATCCTCGTTAAAGGATTTAAAGTGTACTCATTCCAATTACAGGGCCAGCAGGTGCCTCGACTGGCCCGCGCCGTTCTGTGTTCTGAACGTAGCGTTATAGCAGTACTTTTAACCCTTTCACTGCCACACGACAGAAGGTTAACCCTTTACTATCACACAACCGGCTGTCGTGTGGCAGTGAAAGGGTTAAATACACAAGAATCTGTCCCGCGGCGTGAGTGGACCCACTGTCTGTGAGTGACTCTGCTTTGGTCCAATCACATTCCCCATCCACAGTCTGCGAATCAGAGGCAGAGTAGGGCGGGTCTTCACAGCACGTCATGTGACATATGCGCCAATCGTGTGACAGCGGTGCTCCGTCGTTACAGCCTCGTCTGCACAGAGAATTCCACCCCAAAACGCTTGTCTAAACGCAAAATTAAAAGTGAAACCGCAAGACGACTTTTGCGGTTTCTGTTCACAAAACGCTCGTCTAAACGTAGCCTTAGAGGGCTGCCCGCCGTGTGGCGTGTAGACGTGTAGTTCATAACGATACTCTTGTGCGAGTACAGATTATAGCCGCTCTCGTCTTTTTTTTCTCCGCCGCGAGATCGTTAAAAAACTACAAGTCCCACATTGCACTCAAGTCAACGGTCCAATCACAGTAGAGTGACGTGACTGGTTTCATGAGAAAAAAAAGCAAATGACCAATCGGAAGCTCCCATTTGGCTTGTTTACTTCCGTCTGCTCTAGTCTATATCGGACCTCCATGAGCTAACGTTACTGTTTAAACAATGACCCAGTCAACTATTCACTTTTAGTTTAATACATGACGAGGCATTGTCTAACGGTATCTAGCTGGCTAGCTACTGATAGCTGCTGATATCAACAAATGCTCCAGCAATAGTCTACTCGAGTGCATAATACCTCCGTTCCCTCGTTAGCTAGCTTAGCTAGCTCGCGTTAGATCCATCTGTCCCAGTAAACTAAATTGTCTTAACGTTATCTACCGGGCTAGCAGTAGCTACAGATAGCTCCTGATATCAATGTCTTATAACATTGATTGAATGCGTATTCTAGCTGAGGGCATGTTGAATGTGATTTGACAAAAGAACCGTAACGTTAAATAGGGTCCAGCTGCATCGCCGGAGAATCCTTGCATGCTGAATGTAGGGTCTAGCTGAATATAGGGTCTAGCTGCAGCGCCGGAGAATCCTTGCTGGAGCTGGAGGCTACTCAAGTATACACACAGACAGTGGAGCTGTTTGCAGATAGCAAGCATTTTGACTTATTGCGTGGTGGCGATGTCTCGCAGATAATATAACTACAAGTATGATTATATAATATATATTTTATTTAAAAAAAAATTATATATAAAATATATATATATATTTTTTTAATCAAATTGGCAGGTAAGAAATATGCTTGGCGGGTAGACTCTTCCCATCTACCCGCCACTGGCCGGTGAGTCAAAAAGTTAATTTCGCTCCCTGGGTGTACGTCAACTGAAAGGTGGGAACCCTGGGGATTCATTTGCGATGCAGCTCGGCACCGGTGTGTCAAGCTTTCCCTGTCATACTGCAGATCTGTATCAGAATGTGTTTTGGTTAGGTGCCCATTAAAAGTTATATAAAGGGGCTTAGAACAGTATGACGGAAGCGTATGCTGGCAGTTCCCATGCTCTCTATTGTGTCTAAGAAGTTGTGTCGGAGAGATTTCTGGGTTGATACCATTTTGTCACACAGATTTGGCGCAAAATGGTGCAAGATTTGGTGCATTTTTGCCTTTAACTTTTAAGCATTATTTAGCCCCCTTCTTCCCAAAAGGATAGTATGACATACCAATGGATACCTTAGGTTGTCTAGTTTCATATGATACCAGCAGCTTGTTGGCTAGGAACACACCAACATTATGAGGAAATGCACTTACCATCCAGAGTCAGACAAGAAGATGGATACCAATCTCCTCTCTGTGCGTTCAGTAGAAAGCTGCGGACCTCTGGCCTATAGCTTAAAACCCCCGGGAGAGGTGTTTTTGGTCAACAGCTAGGCTAGCTGGTCCGTATCCGCTTCCATTCATTTGTGCTTAGCTAAGCTAGGCTATGTAGCTTGCAGACGGATATCTTTCTACTGAATGCAACAGAGAGGAAACCGGTATCCATCTTCTTCCATCGTCTGACTCTGGAGAAGACGGTAAGCTTCATCATAAGTCCCATCATGTCGGCGTGTTCCTTTCAAGCGGACCCCCGCTAGGGCCTTTGAAAGATGGTCTCGCCGGTAGGGTCTCAGGGGAGTTACAGGAACACACGCTATCAAAAACTCAGCGGCATCAGTCGCTACATGAGTGCTACCAGTATTTGCCGATTGGGCGTATTCTTGGCCTTGATAACTGTGTGAATGGTAAATGGTTGCATTTATATAGCAGCGTTTATCCAATGCGCTTTACAATTTGTTCCTCACATTTGACCCGTTCACTCACACATTCTCTCCCCCCACCCCCCCCCCCCCCCCCCCCCCCCTTCCCCTCCCTATCATCCATCCCTCTGGCAGCGCTCGTAGCATCGGGAGCCACATCGGGTGTCCGGCTTTTCGGAAACATTAACAATTTAACTTTCCCCCTTTGAAGTCTCAGCTACGTCCCGGTCCAAGGAGTAATCCCATTTCCCCTCATCCAGCGGCCTGCCGTCTTGTCATCCGGCCCCACTTTGGCTGCCCTCACTCCGATCAGCATGCTGAGGTCGGGGGGGAAAGCAGGATGAGAGACGAGGTAACGGTATCCTCCTGTAGCTTTTTGGGTCGTGGCGGTCGACGTGGACGTGCCAGTAACTTTTAGTGGTTGTTTCTTTTGTGCTTTTTTAAGCTTTGTTAGCAACACGGTCTCATCAGAAAGCGTAAATTAAGTACTTAATCGACCACAGGAAACTAAGGTACATAATGTATGTCAGTGGCTCGGGAGGTAGAGCAGTCGTCTGGTAATCCGGAGGTTCCCGCTCCTCCCGGGCAGCGTGTCGAAGTGGCCTTGAGCAGGAGCACTTAACCCCTAAATGCTCCCGATGAGCAGGTTGGCGCCTTGCATGGTCGCCTCCGCCGTTGATGTGTGAATGTGTGAGTGAACGGGTAAAATGTGAGAAACTAAAAATTGTAAAGCGATTTGGATAAACGCTGCTATATAAATGCACCATTTACGTTATGTGATACAGTATATATATTAGTAATATATTTACGTTTTGTTGAACTAACAATGCTTGTGTTGGGGGGCAAGTGCACTAACCACTAGACCAAGCCTTGCACTCTGTTATGAAAAAGCAATAATATGATTAGATGGTTAGTTTATGGTAACAATGTGGTTAAGGTTATGGTTAGTAAGGTAACTGTGGTTAAGGTTATGGTTAGTTTAAGGTAACAGTGTGGTTAAGGTTAATAATTTAGGACCTGCTCAGAGGTCATCAATCGGCACACATGCGATGCATGCATGCAATTCGTATCTGCGATTAACGCATCCCGTCGTCCTTCCCCCCCAAGGGCAGCCGGGAGCAGACAGGCGTCAACGTGAGCCGCGCCAGGGGACCAATCCAAGTGCTCCTGTCCGTCTTCGTCAAGGACGCCACAGCATTAGCGATCTATTGTTGTGCATGTTTTTCCATTGGGTTTATCTTATCGGGGGGGAAACCCTTGCGAGCACGGGGAGAACATGCAAACTCCACACAGAAAGGCCTGGGAGATACCCCACCTGGGTAACTGGCATCATGGAAACCTGGTCCCCAAGCGGGAATCAAACCCTGGACCTTCTTGCTGTGAGGCGACAGTGTTAACCACTACACCACCGTGCTTAGGTTAGGGCTAAGGTTATGGTTAGTTTAAGGTAACAGTGTGTTTAAGGTAACAGTGTGGTTAAGGTTAGGACTAAGGTTATGGTTAGTATAAGGTAACAGTGTGTTTAAGGTTAGGGTTGGGGTGAGGCGATCAGAAAAGTGTGTCCCGTAGTCTTTCTTGAGAGGCCCAATCTCACTTAAACCTCTAACTTTCTATCTTAACGTTAAAACAAACCATCATCATAGTATTGCTGTGTGTATATATCAGGGTGGGTGTCTGATGTGTCTAGTGGTGAGCACACTTGCCCCCCACCATCACAAGCATAATTAGTTTGACCCGGTTGTGCTGTTTCCCCCCCCCCCCCCCCCCGCAGATACATAACATAAATATCGCTGCTGTCGGGACAAAACCTCATAACTCAATTTTTTTTATATATTTTTTTTAATATAAATCAATTCTGTAGATCATCCTCCATATGTGTGACTGTGTGTTTTACAAAGTTTAAACAATGGGAAAGCATTAAACCGATCATCTGTCTAAACCTCCTAACTCTATTCACCCTCAAATCTGTGTTCGTTTTTTTCATCTGCTGAAAAGTTGGGTTTTTGGAGTTATGAGGTTTTGTCCCGACAGCAGCGATATAATACTTATGGATATAACATAACATAATAATGATAATAATAATAATAATAATAATAATGATAATAATAATAATAATAATAATAATAATAATAATAATAATAATAATAATAATAATAATAATAATAATAATAATAATAATAATAATAATAATAATAATAATAATAATAATAATAATAATAATAATAATAATAATAATAATAATAATAATAATAATAATAATAATAATAATAATAATAATAATAAATAATAATAGATTGGATTTGTAATGCACTTTTTGTTCGCTGGGATCCCAAAGTGCTACACTACAGGGTTAGAACATACATTATGTACCTCTTCCCTGCGGTTGATATACATACTTTATTGACATATTTTAAGCGTGAAATCAGGCTGTAATTAGAGAGGACGGTGGATGGATGTGAGCATGTGAAGGGGAGAGAGAGGGAAGAGGGGTGACGTGCAGCGTACAGTAGGCCTCAGGCTGGGTTCCAACCTCTGACGTTGCAATTACATGTCACACGTTAGTGTGGTGATGCATCTCCCTACGGGTGACTGCTTGAGGAGGCTCTGAAGTGAAGGCCCGCCTCGAGACACATCTAAATAGGAGGAACATGCAACCCGGGCGACATCTTGGGAGTATTTCGTAAATATTACACGCACATCTTGATCAGCCCATGTTTTATTGAAGTATTCAGTAATGTTCCATATTCCGTATGCCTTTGATTAGTTTGCCTATTTGGTTGTGGTTTATTTAAATATTGACACAATTCAATATTTGCATACTGAATGTCAATAAGTTGTGTAATTGTATGCGCCGGAATATCTTGCACTCATTTGCATTGCTTAGACTGCCTGCACTCCTTGTTATTTATTTTCTTTTTTTCTTTTTTATCTTGGTCTATAAATAACAAAAGCAAGGCAAATGAAAGCTTTAAACTAAAGTAAAAGCAGAGGATAAAGAGTAAAAAAGATTTTAATAATAAAAAAAACATTATTTTCCCTGTCATACCAAGTGATGGATTCTTTTTAAGCTCTTGCTGAATACAGATGATATCATGGGCTCACACAGGCCTTAGAAAAGAAAACAAAGCCCTCTAGTCCCTTTTGGACGGCGTTTGTCAATTAGATATTTTGCACAGTAGCTTCTCTCCCAAGTTGTAAACTGCTGGTATTCTAGGATAACGGTTCTCAAACTGCTCCTATGTCAAGACAAGGACCCCCAGATTGTCACATAATAGGTCATGGACTCCCATTTGAGAAGATATTTGTTGTTAGATGTGATTTGGTCTGGAAATTACTGTCTATAATGTGTACATAGATTCGATTAGATTCGATTAGATTCGATTAGATTAAAATGTATTGTCATTATACAGCACAAGTACAGTACAACAAAAAGAAGTTTGGCATCCAACCAGAGAAGAGCAACAGCAATATACAATGTACAGGGGATTAAACTGGATATAAAATATATAATTGATTACTAGTACTGCGTAATAGTGCTAATCAGATGTACTGTATACGTACAGAGTACAGGTGAGGAGAGACTGAAATGTATGATCAACGTAGTCTTCTCATACATTCTCTCATTGTGCTACGTACAGGGCTAACGTCTAGTGAATAAAATATTAGCCATTAGCCATTACCCATGTTGCTGGGGTCCCCCCGGAGCCTCATCGAGGACCCCTGGGGGTCCCCAGAACCCACTTTGAGAACCGCCGGTCTTGGAGGTTGGAAGAAGGGGGGGGGGGGCAGGCTTTCAGGGTGACAGGGGAGGGAGACTGATGACACTACCCAGAGCACTAATGCAGTCCAATGCATTAAACATGGCTCAGCAGCCTTCCTTCCATTAGCGGCGTATTGTGCAAAACCCTTCCCGTGGACTGGGAGAGCAGCGCAGGTAGTCCGCCCCATAACTGGCACTGCCTCCTCCTCGTGCACTTCCTGCCTCCGGACCAGCTGGCGACAGTGGGAGGGCGACAGGCGGTGTGTTTTTTGGGCACACCAAGGTGACACCACACGCAGGCAGCGAAGGGAGGAAGGGGGGGGGGGGGGGGGGTTGGGGGAATAAAAAAAGGGAAAGAAAACACCTTTTGATGCCAAATTCGTCACATACGTATATTTGTGACCGAGCCCAGCAGTTGGTGGCACAAGTCTCTGTCTGTCATTTTTTTTCTCACATCTTTACCGATTATGAAAGCTCTCAAATGATGTGTCATACATTGAGATCTGAAAATATTTGAAGAAGATATCATGTCTCAGAGCAGAAAAAAAAATAAAAAATCTAAAGTTTGGCTGCATTTTTAACACCTTGGCAGTGCAGGTACTAGGTGTCACAAACTGTCTTTTTTAAAACAAAGGTTTTTACTATTTAAAGATACTATTATAACTGTTAGCTGTTACAGTAAATATGTTCTTAACACAATCAAACTGTGATAATAATTGAAAAAATCTTTTTCTCACGATCTGACTTTCAGACCCTTACCGTTGGGCTCGGTCACATTTCAACTCGACGTCGATAAGTCACGTTGTGGAAAAAAACGAAACAAGGCGCCAAAGCGACGGCGCTGTGTTCCTCTTTAATGGCGAGACGTGACGCCGGTGACGCTGAACGGCACTGATCTGCAGCACAAAGAGAGGCCTGATGACTGATGTCAAAGGCAGCGTTGACGGCTAAAGCTCTGGGTGGCGTCGCTCTTGACGTCTCGATGACACGGCACGCTGCCTCTCGTTGGATCTCTTCATTCCGTTCCTGTATATCCTCTCGATATACCCTTGTTCCCTTGTTCCCTTGTTCCCTCACTCGGGACAGTGTATCAAAAGAGTCATAGAATGATTTACTGTCATTCATGTTTTGTTTAATACATTTTTCTTTTCTTTTTGAGGAACTATCATGGTTCATCAGTTCCTTACTGATGATTCACTGTCAGTGACTGCGTAAGAAAACAGCTTGATTAGTCTGTCATTTGGATACTTTGGCGGTTTTGACGGTTGGCCAAATATATATTTTTTAATAAATCAATAAATGTAAAGTTGCATTCAGGGCTTGACATTAACTTTTTTGGCTCACCAGCCACGGTGGCTACTAGTGGTTTTCCAAAGTCACTAGCCACTCAGCATTTTCGCCAGCCAAAGATCCCCGTTGGTCTGTGTCTATTATGAAATGACAATTGCGAGTCATTGAAGGTCCGCGCTGGTCTGTGTCTATTTAATATTATATGAAATGACAATTGAGCGCCATTGAAGGTCCGCGCTCGTCTGTGTCTATTATGGAAGATGTGAAGAAGTGCTCATGGGAGTTGTAGTATCATGTAGTATCACCTCGAATTGACGTAATTATTTCAGATGTCTTTTGTAAACTACAATGATTTTTTTTCATCGAAAATGCTACCAAAAGGTCACCCGCCAAAGTGGCTGGTAAGAGTGATGGAGTTACACGCCACTGCCGAATTATAGCCGCATTTGGCGGGTGGCGGGTGTTAATGTCAAGCCCTGGTTGCATTGCTTGAAAATCTGACCTTCGTAAATGTGTGCCCTCAGTCAATTAACCCTTTTTTAATGTATTTTTTTTAAACATAATATTAACACAATTAACACAAAATATTTTTTTCTATCTACTTGATTATGTATTCTTCATTTAATGCTGATTTACACACAATTTCTAAATAAAAACATGTTATTTTCTAAAATAATAACGGTGACAAATCGTCTTAGAGTAAAATATTTAATACGATTTGCAATGACTACAGAACCTAGTTCAAAAGGACTATTTAGTATTTACAACTACAGAATCATCGTAATACCTCCTTTGTAAATAGTTACCCGTTATGTTGATCCTTTGTTCAAGGGGAACACCATTTACCGCATTGACCCAAATATAAGACCGCCCGCGATTATTCATTCAGTATATTTTTTAATACAGTATACCTTTTTGGAAAAAGATTATTTTGAAGATCAGATCTTGCTTTTATGAAGAAAACAAGTATAGTCCATCTGACCATAATGTAGGCTATGAGTAATAGACCACTGCACTTCCCGCGTTACATTGAGCTCATGGGAGAGAGAGAGCGGGGAGAGAAAATGAATGAATGTGGATGAGAGCCTTGACATTAAGTGGTTGTATAGCTACAGCTGTGGGGGTGCTGGAGACATGATCCAATAGACTTACAGTAGATCCAATAGATTGCCCACAGAGTCTCTCTGGATTGTCCAGAGATCTAGGTTTATCAATCTGCGCATGTGGAGTTTGGGAGTAGGTGCCGAAAGGGACTATAGCTCGGCCGAGAAAGTGCCGATCGACTTGGGATTGGTCTCAACGTGTTCAGGAGACTCAGGCGTATAAAAGTCTATTGGATCATGTCTCCAGCGCCCCCACAGCCGTATAGCTACAACCACTTAATGTCAAGGCTCTCATCCACATTCATTCATTTTCTCCCCCCGCTCTCTCTCTCCCATGATTTTAGAATACCGGAACACAAAAAACACTGTCTTGTATTTGGGACACTACAGTAATCTCTCCCTTTACAGGTGTGGCCCCATTTCACTACTGGCAAGAAAGATGTAGACATCTTCGTTTTTTAAGCAGATAATACTATTTTTTGCGGCTGTTTCCTAAGCCTAATGCATGCACAGAGAAGAAAAGGGTATGTATCTGCTTGTCTAACTCCAGGGTAGATGGCAAATAAGCGAATTTCCCCAAAGGTTGGCGTGTTCCTTTAACACTTTGAATACCACTCACGGCTTTTCTCTGGTTTACCCCCCCGACCGTTGAATGCCCATCACGAGATTTCTCTCTTTTTTTTATTATTAGCGATCTGAAATCATATTGCATCAAGCGAGCCTACCGTTGGAGATCCAGGCACCGCCGGCGCTCAGTTGTGAAAAAAGCGCCCCCTATCGTCACTAGGGATGGGTACCTTTCACATTTGAACCGATACCGGTACCTGTGAATCGATACCGGTACCCAACGGTACCTTTTTTCTATACTTTAGTCTCAAGAAATTTAATTTACCTACCTCAGTCGTAAAAAAAGAAAATCCAAACTTCAAATAACTACAATTTCGACAGTTTTTGGCTTGTCATTGCTCCGACTGCTTTGTTGTTGAATCAAGTCAAATCCTAGGTAAGCATATATTGTGCGTTTGAATGTTGACAAAAAAAAACGGTATCTCACTTGATTCGATACTCGGTAGTACCGACGTGTTTCGGTTCGGTACCTCAAAAGTACCGAATTCGGTACCCATCCCTAATCGTCACCCAGATGGTAAATCACCCTTTTGGATTGGACTCAATGAAAGTGAATGGGAGAAAGGATTTCTGACTCCACATTTTACTTCTCACTGATGTAACCGGGGTCTACCAGAGTTCATTCTGGAGCCTTGGTGCCGCGGCGAATATGTGTTTTACTGTATACACGATGGATCAATCAAATGAGCGATTTTTTCGAATGCCGATCGGAAATTGGAATAAACCATTTGGATACCATCTGACCTCAGGTAAGGAATCTATGTTATCAGTCTTAGGATAATCAGACTCGTTTTCACGGATATATAAGCGTTTCCCCTATATGTGATATAGCTGTTTTGACTGTAAAAGCCATCAGGAAATAAGAGCAGCGATTATCAGCGCGCGGCACGAGCGTGCGTGCGCACACATATACTATCGATCATCTAGCGTTTATTTGAAAACGATTCATAAATAGGCCGACAAATGACAACGTTCTGGAATATTCCAGTAAAAGACGATTATCATAGAATGTGTTGTTTTTTCCGCGAAAACGAGTGATTTTCAAAATGCTATCAAACTGAAATGAAGCAATAAAAAAACAATCTGATTTGACAATGTTGACTGGAAAATGAGTCTTTGATAAGCGACGGGCAGATTAGACACATAGCCATAATTTAAAACATAGATTAGGCGATATTAACGACGTTAACATTGGAGTGGATTTGGGCATTCAAGGGACTAATAAGAAATTACACTTGGGCAGTGAAAGTGTTAATGTAAAAGAAAATCCGAACTATCTCTTTAATAATTTGTACTAAGGCTTTGACATCATGAACACGAAAAAAACGAGCATCACGTCACCTACATCATTATCCTGTTCATGACCAACATGAGCTCACAAATACAAACATCGATCTCGTAGATGGGTTTTAAAGTACAGTCAGCGTACAAAACATTAGGAACATATTGCTAGTATTGGGTTACACCCCCTTTCCCACAAACCACGTCTCAAGAATCCTCAACTTCCCCCTCACTCCCTACATGCCATCGCCCCATCATGGATGAAGTGGATATAACAGGTAAACACGTCAAATGCCTGTGTTTTCACAAGCGACTGATGGCATTAGTCATCAGCAACGCTCTGAAATGAATCAACAGGAGGATCTTTTCATTACAAATGACTAAATTGCTCCTGGAGATGCTCACGTTGAATTATTGATCAGTCGCCAAAGATGAAATGAAATCCCATCTCAATTAAAACAGGACATCCAATCCATCATGAGTCACGAGTCCGAGCTGGCTGAGGTCCCCGCTATGCACGCGCTGTTCCACCTGTTTGGGTTGGAACAGGCCTCGTCTGCTGGCCAGCATGACAAAGCAAACACGGCCCGGATTTGACAAAGCAAATGCGCACTGTGCCACAACACAGGACAGCTGCCTCGTGGGGAACGGAAACGCCAACACTTAAAGGTGATTATTGGCGTAGTCTTTCATTTTCACAAATCCATTAATATGATGGACATTTTCTACATCTAGTGGAACTGCCTGTTCAGTTCGGCACGGCGTCTGATAACCACCTGGTGCGCGGATTCACCTAAAACGTGATTTTCATTCACTTCCCCACCGTGATCTTGAAACCTCCACACTGAACTTGCTGGTCCACTTGGCGATAATGCCTGTCACTGAATCTCGGTCGTTAAAGCACCCAGGACGCCTATCGCAAAGAGTAGGGGGTTCCCCGACGTTCCTGGCCAAATTCCCAATCAGGTCTCTGACCACCTCATCATCCCTTCCTCTTAATTGGCTGATATCAATCCATGTCTCCTGAGCCGTTCAGCCATTGTAGCCATTGGGGGCGACAGTGGCTCAGGGGGGTAGATTAGTCGTGTGGCAATCCGGAGGTTCCCGGTTCGATTCCCGCTCCTCCCGGGCAGCGTGTCGATGTGTCCTTGAGCAAGACACTTAACCCCTAATTGCTCCCGATGAGCAGGTTGGCACCTTGCATGGTTGCCTCCGCCGTCAGTGTGTGAATGTGTGAGTGAATGTGTAAAATGTGAGTAACAAATTGTAAAGCGCTGGGGACTAAACGTCTGTCTACCACCGCAGAGACACTGGTATCGAATCCGGCTGTCAGCGGTGCCTCCGGCTTGGCCGGTCGTCATACTGACACAATTGGCAGTGTCAGCGGGAGGGAAGCTGGTGGGTGGTGTTCTGGTCGTTGTGGGCAGCGACTCCTACAGGCCGGTCGGGGCGCCTGCACAGCGAGGGAGGGAGCTGGTGAAGGTAGTATCGGAGGAAGCATCTGATAGACTTCAGGGCTCCCTAGACCGGCAAGTGGGGGGGCAAA
The DNA here is from genome assembly GCF_963971535.1 of Notolepis coatsorum. Classification (NCBI taxonomy): domain Eukaryota; kingdom Metazoa; phylum Chordata; class Actinopteri; order Aulopiformes; family Paralepididae; genus Notolepis; species Notolepis coatsorum. Next base: position 144,497,372 of record NC_140169.1, on the reverse strand, counting down.
TCCGCGCAACGACCAGGAAGGGGAGGGGGGAATTGGCATAACGACTAAATTGGGGATGGGAGAAAAAATACAGAAAAATAGGAGAAAAAGTGGATAAAAAATAAATAAATTGTAAAGCGCGTTGGTTAAAAGCGCTATATAAAAAAGCAGTCATTTACCATTTACCATTGTGTAGTGTGATGTGTGCATGGTGCCAGTGTATGGCAACCATTGAGCCTGCATAGCTCCAGTGGTGGTGAAGGAGGCAATTTCCACCCTACATTGTGGGGAGCGCTTTGAGTGTCTAGAAAAGCGCTATATAAATGTAATGAATTATTATTATTATTATTACTGAAGAAAGAGTCATCCAGTGTTTCTCAACTGGTGGGTCGCGACCCAAAGGTGGGTCGCAGGGCCATTTTGAGTGGGTTGCGGATGTGTGAAAAAAAATAATAAAGTTAAAAATATATATATATTTCTTTTTTATTCTTTTTTTTGCACTACCTATCTTTGTGAAAGTGGCTTCTCAGCTCTGGTCCAGCTGAAGACAAAGCAGAGGAACAGATTGGACATTGAGCATGACCTCAGAGTTGCTTTTATTTGTCTACCATCACCCCAGACTTTGAGACTCTTGTCAGGAGCAAACAACATCCCCAGTTATCCCATTAGTTCCCTGGGATGTTAAGCTAAGAAGTCTGCTAAGAAGGATATATTATTTATTATTATTATTATTATTATTATTATTATTATTATTATTATTATTATTATTATTATTATTATTATTATTATTATTATTATTATTGTGTAATATGTGTTTTTAGCCCTAGTTGCACTTTTGTTGCAACCCCAGTTATCCCATTAGTTCCCCCAAACATAGGTCTGTTATGTTAAGCTAAGAAATCTGCTAAGAAGCATATTATTTATTATTATTTTATTTCATTGGGTTTTTAGCCCTAGTTGCACTTTTGTTGCACTTTTTTGTGAATTTGAAATAAATCATAGTGGTTAAAAATGTTGGGTCGCGACTTAATGACTAAGGAAAATGTTGGGTCCCGAGGCTAGACCAGTTGAGAACCACTATCTCTCCCTCTCCTCCAATTTGAGAGAGAGAGAAAGTTAGGTTACACAATTTACCTTAAGAGAGAGAGGATTTGTGTCTCAGAGAGGTACTGTATCTTTCCACGTGCCACTCTGAAGAATCTACCCGCGGGAGGGGATTGTTAAGGCAGGGCGTTCCACTTTATACCCCCCACACGTCAAAGAATCTCGAGCAGTTTCAGCCCTGTTAAGTGTGCTCTCTCTCCAAACAGAATATTTACGATGTGTATTTGCTGAAGAACTAAGTCCAGTTTGCCTGGATCTAATCTACAGTTGACGACTCCAAGGGCGAGGGAGGCTGTCGGGGGAATACCAATCACCCTGCCAGTTAGCAACATCCAGGGCCTCTTCTCCACCCAGCTCATTTCACCACCATGCAGCCATTCGTGTCTCACTTAATGTTAATGCCGACTTATGTGGCGAGCAGTGATGTGATAGAAAACACCGCCGGCCGTGGTGATATTACAGAAATGTTCATCTAGAGAATATTCCGTGAAAATGTGTTTTGGCTTTTTATGGCCGGGATATTAAATGATGAAACCTCAATCCGATATATATTCATTTTCTCATTTATTTATTTAGCAAAATATCGCTGCAATGTGTGAAAATGTCACAGATATATCTACAGTCTCTGACCTTTGTCACGGCGCTGTAATGATTCTGGTGTTGATTTAAGTGGTGAACAGTTTATTGTATTATAAACTCGAGGACTATTAGGAATGTCTGACCACTAAGTGTATCTGACTCTTACCATCTCACCTGCACGGACTGCAGTATGACGTATCATGCCAGTTAGCGTACCTTGTGTATACTGTTTACCTTTACTCTTACATATATATATATATATATATATATATATATATATATACTGTGACGAGCCTGGTGTTGTTCAAGCTCGACACGGACCAAAACAAACGATTTCAATGTCCACACAATCCATACCCAATGGGCATTAGGGTAATGGTCCAGGGTCAAAACACGTATCATGCTCTCGTACAAAAAAGGGATTGTTCAATACTCAGAGTTACTCAGCCAGTCTAGTGTCCAGTACACCATGAACACCTTCTCGCCTTCACCTCTCCTCTCACTACCTCTCACCTCAACAAAACTCCGTAACAACAATCTCTCTCTCCGTACTTCGCTCCTACCTCACCTCCTCTCAACTATGCTCTGTCTGTCCTAGTGTTTTATGGTATGTGTGTGTGTGTGTGTGTGTGTGTGTGTGTGTGTGTGTGTGCATGTGGGATGTGGGTGATCTAATCGTGCACAGGTGTGTTCTCTCACTCCTTATCAGCTGCCCCCCCTCCTCCCGTGGCAGTAATGTCTCCCGTCCTTCACGTAGCCATTGTAACATATAATATAACTGATAGGGGCATACAGACCCTCATCTACACCGTTGATTACATTCTCATATTTTTATATTCAGATCTAATTCTATTGCCTATAATATTTATGTCTTTCTACTATTACCCTGCCCATACCGGGGAGCAATAAAGGAATATCTTATCTTGAACGTTTCCATTCCAACCGCCCTGACACCTAATTCTGTCACTTACCGTATAGCTGCTCAGCGCGGGGGGAGCATTTGTAGCCTAATACCAGACTCCCTACCAACCCAAGCAATTAGGCTAAATAGATCAATGTATTTATAAACCCCTTATTGCAGGATCCCTGCCTGGCAACAGCAGGCCACTTTATAAATACCCTTTAATAGCAGGCCACTTTAATACCGTCCTCTCTACTCTTAAATACCCTTTAATACCATCCTCTGTACCTTGGCGAGCCACGAATGTACACAGTGACTCCACGGCCGGATCCGCTGGCATTAAATTAGTTTAGAAGCGCTCTCTTCCCCCTCAAAGCCGTGTCCGGCTGCCTGGCGATGACGAGGCACGGTGACATTAGAGGTATGAAGGCGTTCAATTGCCCAGCGATTTCTCCCCGATGGCTTCAGGAGAGGAGTCGTTAACCCTTTCACTATACCACACTATACAGAAGGTTAACCATTTCACTACCACACACTACCACACTACAGTCAGACGGTTAACGGGAATCATTACAGCACCGTGACAGAGAGGTCAGAGACTGTAGATATCTGTGACATTTTCACACATCGCAGTGAATGGAAGAACAAACATAAATGTAAGGGAGTAGGGATCAATAAGCTTAGCTTCCCTCTACTCCTTTTTTGGACATGTCTGCTAACCAAACACATTGCTCTTGACCTTTTGTTTATAATTCCTTTTTATTTTTACATTTTTTTTATGTTTTTTTTTATGTTTTTTAATTTGTTGTTATGATTGTTTGGTTTGACGGAACAAGATACCGTGATTTGTTTGGAGAAATATGGAGAAGTACATGTTCAAAAATAAACGTTTCATTCATTCATTCATTCATTCATTCATTCATTCATTCATTCATTCATTCATATTTTGAAAAATAAATACATAATAAATTAATTAATTAATATCGGATCCAGGTTTCATCATTTAATATCACGGCCATAAAAAGCCAAAACACATTTCCCCCGAATATTCTCTAGATTAACATTTCCGTAATATCACCACGGCCGGTGGTGTTTTCTATTACATCGCTGCTCGACCTCATAAGTCGGTATTAACATTAACCCTTTCACTACCACACTACAGAAGGTTAACAATTCACTATGAATTGAAAATGAGGGACCCTGATGTAAACAAGACAAACGTCTTTCTCTGGTCTGCATCCCCTTAACAATTGTGTGTATTGAGCCGTACTGTATTGTGCCCATTCTGCAATCTGTTAAATAAATTTTCATTCATTCATTCATTCAACCTTCTGTAGTGTGGTTGTGAAAGGGTTAACCCTTTGTCGTGCAGCAGTGCAAGGGGGATAACCTTCTGTATTGCCGCAGTGAAAGGGTTAACCCTTTGGCAGTGTTGTAGCGAAAGGGTTAACGTGGATAATTAACGGATGACATGCCGCTGAAGAGCGATCACACGAAGCGTAGAGAGCTATAGGTTATAAACCAGTAGTGGTGTGTCTGTCACGACGACAGTTGCGATTGGAGGATCAAGAGAAGAGGGGGCGGGGCTTGAGACAGGTTCGATTCCACTCCTGCGCCGGTAGGGGTTCAGTTCAGACGGGTGAGGTGTGCGAGACGGGCATTAAAATCAGAGTTGAGATCTAAATGGCCTCTATAATGTTCTCGGATTCTCGACTTAATCAAGGTAAATGAATGAGGAGTCTGAAGCTTTGATTACTCCAGATACTTAGTACTGATTTAATCACTGCCCTAACGCTCTCTCTCTCTCTAAGCCTCTTCTACCTCTAAATTTAGAACCACGAGAGACGCTCATCAGCAGAAGACTGTTTTTCAGGGTCAGAAATGAATTACAACAGTATAGGAAGGAGTGCAGTCACTCCAGCGCATTACCACTATTAATTAGTGATTAGTGTTTGTCTGTTTGTGTGTGTGTGTGTATGTGTGTATGTGTGACTGTGCACGCATACATGTTTAAGAGCCTATGTGTGTGTGTGTGTGTGTGTGTGTGTAGGGCAATGCATGTTCAAGGAGCATGTATGTGTGTGTATGTGTTGTGTGCGTGCACGCATATACATTCAAGAGCCTGTCTGTGTGTGTGTGTGTGTGTGTGTGTGTGCATGTACGCATGCATGTTCAAGAGCCTGTGTGTGTGTGTGTGTGTAGTGTGTGTGTGTACGCACGCATGCATACACGTGTTTACGAATTCAAGTGCCGTCGGTTAAGTTAAGTATCCTTTAGAGATGGAGAGTTTGTACAAACTACGGCACATACTTCACCGCGGAGCGACTCTGGAAACTCACAGACTCTGAAATTACAAATACATTCACCGGCTTAAAATAGAATTCTCTTTTAGAGAGTGACAAGGGTCGACCTCTGACCTCGCCGGGAAAAACCAAGGCATCGCATTCGTGCACTCGCCCCCCCCCCCAACCCCCCCCCACCCCCCCACCCCACCCCCCCCTCGCAGATGAAAGTAGTAAAGGGAATGAGATTACATTTTACATTTCCAAGACGGGGACGACCTTCAACCGGCCGGGTCACGGTCTTTGCCGTCCATCTTGATCTCCGTTTGCTTTTTGTGTATTCGCTCGGCGTAAACCTGCCCCCCTGACCTGGACTTAGTGGCGCGTGGGGGGGGTTGGTTGAGGGCGTGGCCTGGTTTTAAGACGGAAGCCGCTGAGGTTTGCGCGCACCAGGTGGTGTTGTTGTGGAAGGCGCATCAGCGGGCCCGGCCTGGCCTGGCGTGCCTGAGGACAGG
>NC_140169.1:144444112-144491812 GCF_963971535.1 Notolepis coatsorum | reverse complement strand
TTCATTCCCTCTCTCTCTCTCTCTCTCTCTCTCCCCTGTCACTCATACCCCTCGTTCTCATACACTATATTCAGTAGAGGGCGAAATACAGGCACTCCAAGAACATCCACTGCTGCGTCGTGTGTCCTCCTATAGTCCTGCTGCTGCCTGTAGACTGTTGTTTACTTGTTCTAGCCCACTGCGTCGTGTGTCCTCCTATAGTCCTGCTGCTGCCTGTAGACTGTTGTTTACTTGTTCTAGCCCACTGCGTCGTGTGTCCTCCTATAGTCCTGCTGCTGCCTGTAGACTGTTGTTTACTTGTTCTAGCCCGCTGCATCGTGTGTCCTCCTATAGTCCTGCTGCTGCCTGTAGACTGTTGTTTACTTGTTCTAGCCCGCTGCGTCGTGTGTCCTCCTATAGTCCTGCTGCCTGTAGACTGTTGTTTACTTGTTCTAGTCCGCTGCGTCGTGTGTCCTCCTATAGTCCTGCTGCTGCCTGTAGACTGTTGTTTACTTGTTCTAGCCCGCTGCGTCGTGTGTCCTCCTATAGTCCTGCTGCTGCCTGTAGACTGTTGTTTACTTGTTCTAGCCCACTGCGTCGTGTGTCCTCCTGTAGTCCTGCTGCCTGTAGACTGTTGTTTACTTGTTCTAGTCCGCTGCGTCGTGTGTCCTCCTATAGTCCTGCTGCTGCCTGTAGACTGTTGTTTACTTGTTCTAGCCCGCTGCGTCGTGTGTCCTCCTATAGTCCTGCTGTCTGTAGACTGTTGTTTACTTGTTCTAGCCCGCTGCGTCGTGTGTCCTCCTATAGTCCTGCTGCCTGTCGACTGTTGTTTACTTGTTCTAGCCCGCTGCGTCGTGTGTCCTCCTATAGTCCTGCTGCTGCCTGTAGACTGTTGTTTACTTGTTCTAGCCCGCTGCGTCGTGTGTCCTCCTATAGTCCTGCTGCTGCCTGTAGCCTGTTGTTTACTTGTTCTAGCCCGCTGCGTCGTGTGTCCTCCTATAGTCCTGCTGCTGCCTGTAGACTGTTGTTTACTTGTTCTAGTCCGCTGCGTCGTGTGTCCTCCTATAGTCCTGCTGCCTGTAGCCTGTTGTTTACTTGTTCTAGCCCGCTGCGTCGTGTGTCCTCCTATAGTCCTGCTGCTGCCTGTAGACTGTTGTTTACTTGTTCTAGCCCGCTGCGTCGTGTGTCCTCCTATAGTCCTGCTGCCTGTAGACTGTTGTTTACTTGTTCTAGTCTGCTGCGTCGTGTGTCCTCCTATAGTCCTGCTGCTGCCTGTAGACTGTTGTTTACTTGTTCTAGCCCGCTGCGTCGTGTGTCCTCCTATAGTCCTGCTGCCTGTAGACTGTTGTTTACTTGTTCTAGCCCGCTGCGTCGTGTGTCCTCCTATAGTCCTGCTGCCTGTAGACTGTTGTTTACTTGTTCTAGCCCACTGCGTCGTGTGTCCTCCTATAGTCCTGCTGCCTGTAGACTGTTGTTTACTTGTTCTAGCCCGCTGCGTCGTGTGTCCTCCTATAGTCCTGCTGCTGCCTGTAGACTGTTGTTTACTTGTTCTAGCCTGCTGCGTCGTGTGTCCTCCTATAGTCCTGCTGCCTGTAGACTGTTGTTTACTTGTTCTAGTCTGCTGCGTCGTGCGTTAATTTCTTTGCATTCGTTTTTGTGCATTCGTTTTTTTGCGTTCGTTTTCGTTTTAGTTCGTTTTCGTTTTCGTTTGTTCGTTTTTTTGCGTTCGTTTTCGTTTTAGTTCGTTTTCGTTTGAGTTCGTTCGTTTTTTTGCGTTCGTTTTCGTTTTTGTTAGTTTTCGTTTTAGTTCGTTTTCGTTTTAGTTCGTTTAGTTTTTTTTGCGTTAGTTTTTTGCGTTCGTTTTTTTTTCGTTCGGTTATTTTCGTTCGTTTTTTTTTGTTCGTTTTCGTTTTAGTTAGTTTTCGTTTTAGTTCGTTCGTTTTTTGCGTTTGTTTTCATTTTCTTTTGTTCGTTTTTGTGCGTTAGTTTTTTTCATTCGATTTTGTGTGTTCGTTTTTTTGCGTTCGTTTTTGTGCGTTCGTTTTCTTTTTAGTTCGTTTTCGTTTGTTCGTTTTAGTTCATTCGTTTTTTTGCGTCGTTCTTTTTTTTGCATTCGTTTTTTTGCGTTCGTTTTCGTTTGAGTTCGTTTTAGTTTTAGTTCGTTCGTTTTAGTTTGTTCGTTTTTTTGCGTTCGTTCTTTTTCGTTATTTTTTGCGTTCGTTTTTTTTGTTCGTTTTCATTGTAGTTCGTTCGTTTTTTTGCGTTCATATGAAGTAGTGGTCTGTCATAGCTCCACATAGTTATCTCCATGTTCCTCACACAGCTCAGAGGTCACTCTCTCAGACTCTAAACATGAGGTCACTCTGTGTGTCCTCCTATAGTCCTGCTGCTGCCTGTAGACTGTTGTTTACTTGTTCTAGCCCGCTGCGTCGTGTGTCCTCCTATAGTCCTGCTGCTGCCTGTAGACTGTTGTTTACTTGTTCTAGTCCGCTGCGTCGTGTGTCCTCCTATAGTCCTGCTGCCTGTAGACTGTTGTTTACTTGTTCTAGTCCGCTGCGTCGTGTGTCCTCCTATAGTCCTGCTGCCTGTAGACTGTTGTTTACTTGTTCTAGTCCGCTGCGTCGTGTGTCCTCCTATAGTCCTGCTGCCTGTAGACTGTTGTTTACTTGTTCTAGTCTGCTGCGTCGTGTGTCCTCCTATAGTCCTGCTGCTGCCTGTAGACTGTTGTTTACTTGTTCTAGCCTGCTGCGTCGTGTGTCCTCCTATAGTCCTGCTGCTGCCTGTAGACTGTTGTTTACTTGTTCTAGCCCGCTGCGTCGTGTGTCCTCCTATAGTCCTGCTGCCTGTAGACTGTTGTTTACTTGTTCTAGCCCGCTGCGTCGTGTGTCCTCCTATAGTCCTGCTGCCTGTAGACTGTTGTTTACTTGTTCTAGCCTGCTGCGTCGTGTGTCCTCCTATAGTCCTGCTGCTGCCTGTAGACTGTTGTTTACTTGTTCTAGCCCGCTGCGTCGTGTGTCCTCCTATAGTCCTGCTGCCTGTAGACTGTTGTTTACTTGTTCTAGCCCGCTGCGTCGTGTGTCCTCCTATAGTCCTGCTGCCTGTAGACTGTTGTTTACTTGTTCTAGTCTGCTGCGTCGTGTGTCCTCCTATAGTCCTGCTGCTGCCTGTAGACTGTTGTTTACTTGTTCTAGCCCGCTGCGTCGTGTGTCCTCCTATAGTCCTGCTGCCTGTAGACTGTTGTTTACTTGTTCTAGTCTGCTGCGTCGTGTGTCCTCCTGTAGTCCTGCTGCCTGTAGACTGTTGTTTACTTGTTCTAGCCCGCTGCGTCGTGTGTCCTCCTATAGTCCTGCTGCCTGTAGCCTGTTGTTTACTTGTTCTAGTCCGATGCGTCGTGTGTCCTCCTGTAGTCCTGCTGCCTGTAGACTGTTGTTTACTTGTTCTAGCCCGCTGCGTCGTGTGTCCTCCTATAGTCCTGCTGCCTGTAGCCTGTTGTTTACTTGTTCTAGTCTGCTGCGTCGTGTGTCCTCCTATAGTCCTGCTGCTGCCTGTAGACTGTTGTTTACTTGTTCTAGCCCGCTGCGTCGTGTGTCCTCCTATAGTCCTGCTGCCTGTAGACTGTTGTTTACTTGTTCTAGCCCGCTGCGTCGTGTGTCCTCCTATAGTCCTGCTGCCTGTAGACTGTTGTTTACTTGTTCTAGCCCGCTGCGTCGTGTGTCCTCCTATAGTCCTGCTGCTGTCTGTCGACTGTTGTTTACTTGTTCTAATCTGCTGCGTTGTGCGTTAATTTTTTTTCGTTCGTTTTTGTGCGTTAATTTTTTTGCGTTCGTTTTCTTTTTAGTTCGTTTTTGTTTTAGTTCGTTCGTTTTTTGCGTTCGTTTTCATTTGAGTTCGTTTTTGTTTGAGTTCGTTCGTTTTTTTGCGTTCGTTTTAGTTTTAGTTAGTTTTCGTTTTAGTTCGTTTTCGTTTTAGTTCGTTTATTTTTTTTTGCGTTCGTTTTTTTGCGTTCGTTTTTTTGCGTTCGTTTTTGTGCGTTAGTTTTTTTTTGTTTGTTTTTTTCGTTCGTTTTCATTTTAGTTAGTTTACGTTTTAGTTTGTTCGTTTTTTTTCGTTCGTTTTCCTTTTTTTTTTTTTTGTGCATTCGTTTTTTGCTTTCGTTTTTGTGCATTCGTTTTCTTTTTAGTTCGTTTTCGTTTTAGTTTTTTTTTTTTTTAATTTTTTTTATTATTGCAAAACAAAACTTATTAAAAGTCAGTACTCAACACACAATGTATAATGAAACTTTCAGTAAAGGTGGTTAAAATATATGCAAGTACAGAAACAGGATAAAACAAAAATAGTCAATAATAACATTTTAACCGTATACCGTGTATATCCAGCGAAGTTACAATTATATAAATGTTAGTATATAATATACCCCGAATACCTATTTTCTAAAACCCTACACACATATGCTCCAGCTCAAATCCCCCCCTCCCGGACCCCCTCTTGGATAGTACCTCCATTATCCCTCACTCCTAACCAGACATCACCATTATAGGCTAGCTTTTATTCTCTCCACCACTTCTAACCACATTAACATTTTGGATTCATTGAGCCCTAGAATTCTTGCTGTTGATATTTCTTGATATATCACATCAAGATATGTAAGAAACCACACTTTCCGGCACATTTTTTTCGGTTGAAACCAACGTGATGCAATCAGTTTTTTAGCTACTGTGATACCCGATAAAACCAATCTTTTTAGTTGTGGGTTCACTGCAAACTCAAAAACATCATTCAATAGCAATACCGCGGGGTGTACAGGTATATTCCATAATACGAGTATTGATAATTGTTGGGACACATCTTCCCAGAATGCCTTAACTGGTGGGCAGTCCCAATACATGTGCATAAATGTTCCTTCGTCCCCATTTGTACATTGGGAGCATTTGGAGTTTTGTATAAGCCCCATTTTGCACAGCCTTATAGGAGTCAAGTATGTCCTGTGAATATAGTTCAGATTGATTTGTTGATGATCCGGGTTCCTTGATGTAAGTCGGACATTTGCCCAGGCTCCTTGCCAATCAAAGTCATTTTCCAGGTCTGGTATATCCCTCCTCCAGACATTGTCTAGTTGAAGGGTTTCGTACGAGGACGTTAGTAATTGTGAATAAAAACCTGATACAAAACCTCCCAATGTATTTCTGTCATAGAAAAATTTGTGGTATCTGTGGTGTTCAATTGGTATGTGTAATGGAACACCGTGAGATCTCATACAAAGTTTTAACTGTATGTAAAAAAGCCATGTGGACTCGGTGAGGTTAAACTTTATGCATATTTCGACATAACTACAGAGGCCCTTGTTATTAAAAATATCCCCTAATGAGTGTATGCCTCTTTCTTCCCATACAGGGAATCTTATAGGTCGTTTTCCCATTAAGAGAGCATTGTTATTGAATATGGGAGTGTGATTATGCCATACTTGATTGTTAGGAAATTTCCTTTGAGTTTCCCGCCATGTCCTGATTGCATGGGTTATTATTGGGCCAAATTCTCGCTCACAATGCTTGATTGAAAGTTTAGTGTATGCTATGTCTTTCAATCTCTGTGGGGCTACTATGTTTTCTTCTAATTTTCTCCAAGATACCAAAGCCTCGGGGTCAAACCATATCTTCTTCAATGGTCTTAATGTGAAGGCATTAAAATATTGTAAAAAATCTGGGACTGCCATGCCACCGTCTGCTTTACTTCTCTGTGCGGTGGATCTTTTTATGCGAGGTGGTTTGTTATTCCAAATAAATTTGTATGTGGAGGTTTGTAATCTTTTCCAGTAGCCCTCTGGAGGAGGTAACGGAAGCATTGAGCTGAAGAAATTGATTCTTGGTAATACATCCATCTTAACTATTGATACCCTTGCCTGTACTGAGTTTTTAAGTTTTGCCCACCTGTCCAGGTCGTCCTTGATTTTGTTCTGTATTTTTGTGTAATTGTGCTTCACCGTTTGTCTTATGGTGGGGAATATTTCCACTCCCAAGCATCTGAAATGTTTTACCATCGGTATCGCACCTGGGAGGGTTATATCTTTTTTTGCAGGGGTGTTAAGTGGAAGGAAAGCCGACTTCGGCCAATTTATCTTAAATCCCGATAAATCACCAAAGTTCTCAATCAACTTGAGCAGATGAGGCAATGTGGTGTTGGGGTTTTGCATGAACAATATTACGTCGTCCGCATATAAACTAATTTTTTGTTGTGTGCCCTTGATTACGATTGGTTCTATGGATTGGGATTGTCTTATATATTGTGCTAAAGGCTCTAATGATAAATTGAATAGTCCGGGACTAAGAGGGCAACCCTGTCTGGCAGAGCGTGATACCGGAAAGATTTTGGAGATGATTGTGCCTGTTGTAATCATGGCCGATGGGTCCTTGTATAGTACTTTAATCATATCAATGAAACCTTTTCCTAACCCCATCCTTTCCAATACTGCCCATAGAAACGACCATTCCAACCTGTCAAATGCTTTCATAGCATCCAGGGATAGTATCGCCTTAGGTGTGATGTCCTCTTTGTCTGTATCTAGTACGTGCAGTATTCGCCTTATGTTATCATTGATCAGGCGACCTTTTATGAAGCCTGTTTGGTCCGTATGAACTAAAGACGTCATATGCTTTTGCAATCTGATGGCTAATATCTTAGAGTACAGTTTGACATCGGTTCCGAGGAGGCTTAAAGGACGGTAACTACCGCATTCAGTGGGGTCTTTGTCTTTTTTGTGAAGAACTGAAATGAGTGCGGTATTTTGGTGTTCGATGAAGCTTCCCTCTTTGACTGAGTATAAGATCATATTTAGTAATAAGGGTCCAAATATGTCCCAGCAAGAAATGTACATTTCTGATGGGATACCGTCAATTCCCGGAGCTTTGCCGTTTTTCATTCCGGATATGGCCTTCTTGAGTTCTTCTAATGTGATCGGTACTTCTAACTGTTTAGCGTCTTCATCTGTAAGTTTAGGGAGAGTAATTTGATTAAGATATGTGTCTAATTTGTCTTGATCAAAGGTCGTTTCTGAGTTATATAAATCGGAGTAGAATTCTTTGAATGTATCGTTTATTATTTTGGGTTCTGTTACTAGAGCTTGTTGTTTCCTAATGGCAGTTATATCTGCAAATTTTGCATTAATTCTTAGTCGCATGGCTAATAGGTGACTAGGTTTAGAACCTTGGAAGTACTGCTGTTGTCTAGTGCTGCGTATTTGCAATTCCGATTTTTGTCTGTACATTGCTTTGATCTCGGTCTTTAGAATGTTAACTTGGTTATCTAGTCTAGTAGAGTTGTTGTATTTTAAAGAATTAAAAAGCGTTGAGTAAAGCGTTTCCATTTCAGACAGTTTTGTGTTTTGATTTTTGCGCAATATGGAGGTAAATCTATCCGAGAAATCCTTGATCATACTCTTTACCGACATCCATAATATTCTGGGATCTTGCACCGAGTTAGCATTAACTTGTAGGAATACTGTGAGAGCTTCTTTAATTTGTGTAATGAATTCCTTGTTGTTAAGCAGCATCGAATTAAAACGCCATCTTGGGGCCCGGGTAGATAATGTACCAAATGTTGCTTTCAGGATTAAGTAGCAGTGATCTGATAGCGCATTGGGTGTCATTTCCACTTCGTATTTATCAAATATTCTCGGGGATGCAAAGACGTAATCAATTCTGGATAGTGTGTTGTGTCTCGCCGAACGACAGGAGTACTTGCGGGTCATGGGGTTAAGTGAACGCCATAAATCAGTTACTCCTGTTGATTTCGACCAATCTTTTAATGCTTTAGATGAATTCTTTTGTTCGCTGGAGAAGGAAAGGTAAGTTTTGTCCATCCTTGGGTTCCAAATGGCATTAAAATCCGCACCTATTATGTATGAGTACTCGGGATGGTTTAACATTTCTCCTGTTAGTGAAGTGAAGAAACCCACTTCGTACAAATTCGGGGCATATACCGCTGCCAATGCAATTTTCCTGTTATTGTGTATAATCCTAGCTATAGTTATGCGCCCCTCAGCATCCGACCATACCCCTTTCAATTCGATATTTAATTTGCGTCTGACGACTATGGCTACCCCTCTAGTTCTCGTAGCAAAAGAAGAGTGACCAATATTATGGTATATGTTATCCGCTAACGTATTTATGTCTCCCTCTAAAATGTGCGTTTCGCTTAATAGTGCCACGTCCACATGTTCTTTTTTCATCAGTGTAAGCACGCTTTTGCGCTTGTGTTGTTTGTTTATCCCCCCGGTGTTCCATACCATTATATTCAAACTAGCCATAGTCTATGCATGTTTTCGTGTAGTTTTTGGTAATGTTTCTGGAGTATGAAGCTACAATAGATGCACATCCAATTAATGAGGTCCCGTTGAGAGCCGAGCTTAAAAACATATATATATACAAATAAAAATCCCCTATTTTCCCCTCTCCCAGAAAGTCGAACATGCCTGTGTTCCAAGAACACATCCTCCGCGATTGACTTTCTCCCATGGTCCACCGGATTGCCCAACCTGAGCATTGTAATCCTAATTTTCCTATGCTCATTGCCATAGGATCTAACATTTCCATTCTATTGCAATAGAATGTCGCTTTTGGTCTTGCACCTTCCCTTACTGTAATGAAGTATTGTGATAAATAACCTAAAGATAAAAATAAAAAATAAAATAAAAAGAGAATAAACCTTTATCGACATATTCCTTTGAACCCTCCACCAACGTGTGAGGGAAAAAAAAAAGGAAAAGATTGTAGATCAGTATTGACACTTAATGTGAAGAACATTGGAAAAGAATAATGTAAGTTACAATATATTTAAAAAATATATAGTAATATTGACACCTTAATGTGAAGAACATTGGAAAAGAACAATGTAAGTTAAATTATATTTAAACAATATAGGGTGATGAGAAGAAAAAATTTAATAAAATAAAAATCAATGGAAAGATATAGATAAGGAATAAGAGATAAATAATTATCAACGTGGAGAAGCCACTAGAACCGATTTAACTGATTAGATAAGATAGAAAAGCAGCGCCTTTTAGCGCTTCAATGTGCCTTTAATGGAGTGATTACTTAAATTGTTAGAATAACCTTGCTGTGCCCATACGTTTATGTGTGGATAATTTTAAAGTATTGTTAAGGGCTGATTGCACTTCATTTAATTTATATATGCTATGTGTATGCACACCGAATGTTATTGTTAGAGTTGTATGCTTCGTTGTCATGGTGCCTTATATTCTAGAAGGTTGTAGAATATACTAGTGCCTAGACTATTTTACTTCGTTGTCATGGTGCCTTATATTCTAGAAGGTTGTAGAATATACTAGTGCCTAGACTATTTTACATTCCAGAATGATCTAAGAGACCCAGGGCATTTGAGCGATAAACCCAGAATATTCCAGATAGATCTTTTTGCATTGATATTTATTTGTCCCCTCAGAGACCAGAGACTGAAATTATAATGTATTATGAATCGTATTATACACAGTAAACATTGTTATAGACGACTTGCATATCGTTTGCTACTTTGATGAACACAGCAATGTTATTCCAACACTGGTGGAATGACCTCATTGATGAACACAATAAAGTCATTCCTACACTGGTATATATTTAGAGAGAGGCTTAACTGATTCCGGCATTTCCGTCATGCTTTGGGTTATTTGCTGCATTTTGAATCAGGAAATCCTCAGCATCAAAGGGTGTAAATGGACCTGACCTGCGGCCGTTATTGTCCAAGAATGATAACAGCGCCGGATATGCTAGCCTTGGCTTGTGGCCGGCTGTGTACAGCTTTTGCATCACAACTTTGTATGGTTGACGTCGGATGATGGCCTCTCTGCTCAAATCTTCGTAGATAAATATTGGTTTATCACCATACTTCAGCTTCCCACGTTGGTTGCGAGCATATTTGATGATTTCATCCCTTGTTGTAGTTTTCCGCAGAGTGACAATGATGACTCTCGGCCCGTTGATATTTTGCCCCTGGGAACCAATTCTGTAAACTTGTTCCACTTCTGGCACTTTGTTTGGATCGGAGTTATTCAAAATCGTTGATAACTCGTTTGGAAAGTTGATGTCATCGCAGTTCACTGATTCATCAAGCCCCACAATGCGGATGTTATTCCGCCTGTGGTAACGATGGGTTTCTAGTTGCCTCTCCATCACTTCGTTTTTAAGCAATTTTATTTCCCTCCGGTATTCATCTTTAACTTTTTCCATCTCTTCTCCCATCACTGTCATGATACCTTCGTTCGCCTTGACTGCTTTTGTGTTTTCTGTCACCGAAATCTCCACTGTCGTGATTCGCTCTGACTGTGCATCGAACGCTTTCTTGACTTCTTCTAATTTCTCATCGATGTGATCGAATTTAGCCTCGATGCGATCGAATTTAGCCTCGACGTTTGCCTCGAGCGCCTTGATGTGTGTAATCTGCAGGTTAGACTGTTCTACCATCTGTTCTTTCATCAGGTTAGACTGTTCTACCATCTGTTCTTTCATCAGGTTAGACTGTTCTACCATCTGTTCTTTCATCTGGTTAGACTGTTCTAACTGTTCTTTCATCATGTTAGACTGTTCTACCATCAGGTTAGACAATGTGTTGAAATCGGGTGGATTTCTGCTTACTTCAGTTGACGGCAAATGGTAGATAGATGCAGTGACGTTGGAATCCATAAATCTGGCTGCTCTCCCTCTCACGGAGCTTGAATCTGTACCTTCTTTTATGTTGGTCTCTATTGACTCTCTTTCGGGGACCGTAATCGATGATCCCGGTACGTTGTCCTCTTCCTTCTCCTCCTCGGAGCTTGTCGCCGTCGGCTCAGAACCAGCGACGGTTCGGACGCGTCTACCTCGTTTTTTTACGTCCTGCGCCGTTGAAGTTGCCGTAGTTATTTTCTCTGCCTTCTTTCCACCTTTAACCATATTGTCTTTTGATATGGTTAGTAGAGGGTCTTAACAATACATACGATGTGGTCTATTCTCTTTCTTTACTGTCCAAATAATGTTTTTAAACGAAATTAGCGTTAGTGGGAGCGGAGCAATTGCAAAATGCATGTGCTACATGTTGTAGCGTAACCGGAAGTTTTCGTTTTAGTTTGTTCGTTTTAGTTCATTCGTTTTTTTTTCGTTCTTTCTTTTTCATTCTTTTTTTTGCGTTTGTTTTTTTGCGTTTGTTTTTTGCGTTCGTTTTTTTGCGTTCGTTTTAGTTTTAGTTCGTTTTAGTTTTAGTTCGTTCGTTTTAGTTCGTTCGTTTTTTTGCGTTCGTTCTTTTTTTGCGTCCGTTTTCGTTGTAGTTCGTTCGTTTTTTTGCGTTCATATGAAGGAGTGGTCTGTCATAGCTCCACATAGTTATCTACATGTTCCTCACACAGCTCATGAGGTCACTCTCTCAGACTCTAAACATGAGGTCACTCTGTGTGTCCTCCTATAGTCCTGCTGCCTGTAGACTGTTGTTTACTTGTTCTAGTCCGCTGCGTCGTGTGTCCTCCTATAGTCCTGCTGCCTGTAGACTGTTGTTTACTTGTTCTAGCCCGCTGCGTCGTGTGTCCTCCTGTAGTCCTGCTGCCTGTAGACTGTTGTTTACTTGTTCTAGCCCGCTGCGTCGTGTGTCCTCCTATAGTCCTGCTGCTGTCTGTAGACTGTTGTTTACTTGTTCTAGTCCGCTGCGTCGTGTGTCCTCCTGTAGTCCTGCTGCCTGTAGACTGTTGTTTACTTGTTCTAGTCCGCTGCGTCGTGTGTCCTCCTGTAGTCCTGCTGCCTGTAGACTGTTGTTTACTTGTTCTAGCCCCTGCGTCGTGTGTCCTCCTGTAGTCCTGCTGCCTGTAGACTGTTGTTTACTTGTTCTAGTCTGCTGCGTCGTGTGTCCTCCTATAGTCCTGCTGCCTGTCGACTGTTGTTTACTTGTTCTAGCCCGCTGCGTCGTGTGTCCTCCTATAGTCCTGCTGCCTGTAGACTGTTGTTTACTTGTTCTAGCCCGCTGCGTCGTGTGTCCTCCTGTAGTCCTGCTGCCTGTAGACTGTTGTTTACTTGTTCTAGTCTGCTGCGTCGTGTGTCCTCCTGTAGTCCTGCTGCCTGTAGACTGTTGTTTACTTGTTCTAGTCTGCTGCGTCGTGTGTCCTCCTATAGTCCTGCTGCTGCCTGTAGACTGTTGTTTACTTGTTCTAGCCCGCTGCGTCGTGTGTCCTCCTATAGTCCTGCTGCCTGTAGACTGTTGTTTACTTGTTCTAGCCCGCTGCGTCGTGTGTCCTCCTATAGTCCTGCTGCCTGTAGACTGTTGTTTACTTGTTCTAGTCCGCTGTGTCGTGTGTCCTCCTATAGTCCTGCTGCTGCCTGTAGACTGTTGTTTACTTGTTCTAGCCCGCTGCGTCGTGTGTCCTCCTATAGTCCTGCTGCCTGTAGCCTGTTGTTTACTTGTTCTAGTCTGCTGCGTCGTGTGTCCTCCTATAGTCCTGCTGCTGCCTGTAGACTGTTGTTTACTTGTTCTAGCCCGCTGCGTCGTGTGTCCTCCTATAGTCCTGCTGCCTGTAGACTGTTGTTTACTTGTTCTAGCCCGCTGCGTCGTGTGTCCTCCTATAGTCCTGCTGCCTGTAGACTGTTGTTTACTTGTTCTAGCCCGCTGCGTCGTGTGTCCTCCTATAGTCCTGCTGCTGTCTGTCGACTGTTGTTTACTTGTTCTAATCTGCTGCGTTGTGCGTTAATTTTTTTCCGTTCGTTTTTGTGCGTTAATTTTTTTGCGTTCGTTTTCTTTTTAGTTAGTTTTTGTTTTAGTTCGTTCGTTTTTTGCGTTCGTTTTCATTTGAGTTCGTTTTTGTTTGAGTTCGTTCGTTTTTTTGCGTTCGTTTTAGTTTTAGTTCGTTTTAGTTTTAGTTAGTTTTCGTTTTCAAGTTTCAAGTTTCAAGTTTCTTTAATAGTTGTCATACAGAAGTACAGAATACTTTTGTACAAAATGCTTCTTACTGTTGCGCTCCAGAGACTGTGCATGACAAGATAAGTATGAAATAAAAACATAGTAAAAATTAGAAGAAAAAAAAGAGGTCACAGTGTTCAGTTTAGACATATGTACAATGTTCGTAGACGTAGTTACCATACAATATACAATACTGTGCAGTGTACTAATATACAATACTATATAGTGCAAGGCATAAATGGACAAGGTGCAGTTTAGGTACAATTCACAGTAGGTGTACGAGTTGTAGTGCAAATCCTTTATCAATAAATATAAAGTGTAAGTGTGTTTGTGTGATCTAAAGTGTGGAGAGTGGGTGCTGCAGTGTGTTGTTTGTTTGAGTGAGTGTGTGTGTGCGTGTGGGTGTGTGTGCTGTGTGCATTTGATGGTTGTTGCATAGTGATTATTGTTCGTTTAGCGATTATTGTTCGTTTAGCAGCCTGATGGCCTGGGGATAGAAGCTCCTTCTGAGTCTTTCTGTGCTCGCCATAAGACTCCGGTATCGCTTGCCTGACGGCAGCAGTTCAAAGAGGCAGTTGTTCGGGTGGCTCGAGTCCTTAATAATTCTCTTAGCCTTCCCCTTGCACCGCTTGTTGTAAATGTTCTGGAGGGTGGGAAGCCCCCCTCTAATTGTGCGTTCGGCTGAACGTGTCACTCTTTGTAGTCTGCTACGGTCTTGTGCAGTGCTGTTCCCAAACCAGGAGGTGATGTTGCCGGTCAGGATGCTCTCTATTGTACATGAGTAGAAGTTCCTAAGGATCTTCTGACTGACTTGGAACTTCCTTAGGCGCCTGAGGAAGTAGAGGCGTTGTCGTGCCTTCTTCACAACACTGTCAATGTGTGTGGTCCAGGTTTTAGTTCGTTTATTTTTTTTTGCGTTCGTTTTTTTGCGTTCGTTTTTTTGCGTTCGTTTTTGTGCGTTAGTTTTTTTTCGTTTGTTTTTTTCGTTCGTTTTCATTTTAGTTAGTTTACGTTTTAGTTTGTTCGTTTTTTTTCGTTCGTTTTCCTTTTTTTTTTTTTTGTGCATTCGTTTTTTGCTTTCGTTTTTGTGCATTCGTTTTCTTTTTAGTTCGTTTTCGTTTTAGTTTGTTCGTTTTAGTTCATTCGTTTTTTTTTCGTTCTTTCTTTTTCATTCTTTTTTTTGCGTTTGTTTTTTTGCGTTTGTTTTTTGCGTTCGTTTTTTTGCGTTCGTTTTAGTTTTAGTTCGTTTTAGTTTTAGTTCGTTCGTTTTAGTTCGTTCGTTTTTTTGCGTTCGTTCTTTTTTTGCGTCCGTTTTCGTTGTAGTTCGTTCGTTTTTTTGCGTTCATATGAAGGAGTGGTCTGTCATAGCTCCACATAGTTATCTACATGTTCCTCACACAGCTCATGAGGTCACTCTCTCAGACTCTAAACATGAGGTCACTCTGTGTGTCCTCCTATAGTCCTGCTGCCTGTAGACTGTTGTTTACTTGTTCTAGTCCGCTGCGTCGTGTGTCCTCCTATAGTCCTGCTGCCTGTAGACTGTTGTTTACTTGTTCTAGCCCGCTGCGTCGTGTGTCCTCCTGTAGTCCTGCTGCCTGTAGACTGTTGTTTACTTGTTCTAGTCTGCTGCGTCGTGTGTCCTCCTATAGTCCTGCTGCTGTCTGTAGACTGTTGTTTACTTGTTCTAGTCCGCTGCGTCGTGTGTCCTCCTGTAGTCCTGCTGCCTGTAGACTGTTGTTTACTTGTTCTAGTCCGCTGCGTCGTGTGTCCTCCTGTAGTCCTGCTGCCTGTAGACTGTTGTTTACTTGTTCTAGCCCCTGCGTCGTGTGTCCTCCTGTAGTCCTGCTGCCTGTAGACTGTTGTTTACTTGTTCTAGTCTGCTGCGTCGTGTGTCCTCCTATAGTCCTGCTGCCTGTCGACTGTTGTTTACTTGTTCTAGCCCGCTGCGTCGTGTGTCCTCCTATAGTCCTGCTGCCTGTAGACTGTTGTTTACTTGTTCTAGCCCGCTGCGTCGTGTGTCCTCCTGTAGTCCTGCTGCCTGTAGACTGTTGTTTACTTGTTCTAGTCTGCTGCGTCGTGTGTCCTCCTGTAGTCCTGCTGCCTGTAGACTGTTGTTTACTTGTTCTAGTCTGCTGCGTCGTGTGTCCTCCTATAGTCCTGCTGCTGCCTGTAGACTGTTGTTTACTTGTTCTAGCCTGCTGCGTCGTGTGTCCTCCTATAGTCCTGCTGCCTGTAGACTGTTGTTTACTTGTTCTAGCCCGCTGCGTCGTGTGTCCTCCTATAGTCCTGCTGCCTGTAGACTGTTGTTTACTTGTTCTAGTCCGCTGTGTCGTGTGTCCTCCTATAGTCCTGCTGCTGCCTGTAGACTGTTGTTTACTTGTTCTAGCCCGCTGCGTCGTGTGTCCTCCTATAGTCCTGCTGCCTGTAGACTGTTGTTTACTTGTTCTAGCCCGCTGCGTCGTGTGTCCTCCTATAGTCCTGCTGCCTGTAGACTGTTGTTTACTTGTTCTAGCCCGCTGCGTCGTGTGTCCTCCTATAGTCCTGCTGCCTGTAGACTGTTGTTTACTTGTTCTAGCCCGCTGCGTCGTGTGTCCTCCTGTAGTCCTGCTGCTGCCTGTAGACTGTTGTTTACTTGTTCTAGCCCGCTGCGTCGTGTGTCCTCCTATAGTCCTGCTGCTGCCTGTAGACTGTTGTTTACTTGTTCTAGCCCGCTGCGTCGTGTGTCCTCCTGTAGTCCTGCTGCCTGTAGACTGTTGTTTACTTGTTCTAGCCCGCTGCGTCGTGTGTCCTCCTATAGTCCTGCTGCCTGTAGACTGTTGTTTACTTGTTCTAGTCTGCTGCGTTGTGCGTTAATTTTTTTCCGTTCGTTTTTGTGCGTTAATTTTTTTGCGTTCGTTTTTTTGCGTTCGTTTTCTTTTTAGTTCGTTTTCGTTTTAGTTCGTTCGTTTTTTTGCGTTCGTTTTCATTTGAGTTCATTTTTGTTTGAGTTCGTTCGTTTTTTTGCGTTCGTTTTAGTTTGTTAGTTTTCGTTTTAGTTAGTTTTCGTTTTAGTTCGTTTATTTTTTTTTGCGTTCGTTTTTTTGCGTTAGTTTTTGTGCATTCGTTTTTTTTCGTTCGTTTTTTTGTTAGTTTTTTTTGTTAGTTTTTTTTGTTCGTTTTCATTTTAGTTAGTTTACGTTTTAGTTCGTTTGTTTTTTTTCCGTTCGTTTTCCTTTTTTTTGTTTTTTGTGCGTTTGTTTTTTGCTTTCGTTTTTGTGCGTTAGTTTTCTTTTTAGTTCGTTTTCGTTTTAGTTCGTTCGTTTTAGTTCATTCGGTTTTTTTTCGTTCTTTCTTTTTCGTTCTTTTTTTTGCGTTCGTTTTTTTGCGTTCGTTTTAGTTTTAGTTCGTTTTAGTTTTAGTTTGTTCGTTTTAGTTCGTTCGTTTTTTTGCGTTCGTTCTTTTTTTGCGTTCGTTCTTTTTTTGCGTTCGTTTTTTTGCATCCGTTTTCGTTGTAGTTCGTTCTTTTTTTGCGTTCGTATGAAGGAGTGGTCTGTCATAGCTCCACATAGTTATCTACATGTTCCTCACACAGCTCATGAGGTCACTCTCTCAGACTCTGCGTTAATTTTTTTCCGTTCATTTTTGTGCGTTCGTTTTTTTGCGTTCGTTTTTTTGCGTTCGTTTTATGCGTTCGTTTTCTTTTTAGTTTGTTTTCGTTTTAGTTCGTTAGTTTTTTGCGTTCGTTTTCGTTTTAGTTCGTTTTCGTTTGAGTTCGTTCGTTTTTTTGCGTTCGTTTTCGTTTTAGTTAGTTTTCGTTTTAGTTAGTTTTCGTTTTAGTTCGTTTAGTTTTTTTTGCGTTCGTTTTTTTGCGTTCGTTTTTTGCGTTCGTTTTCGTTTTAGTTAGTTTTCGTTTTAGTTCGTTCGTTTTTTTGCGTTTGTTTTCATTATCTTTTGTTCGTTTTTGTGCGTTAGTTTTCTTTTTAGTTCGTTTTCGTTCGTTCGTTTTAGTTCATTCGTTTTTTTGCGTTCGTTCTTTTTTTTTGTTCGTTTTTTTGCGTTCGTTTTCGTTTGAGTTCGTTTTAGTTTTAGTTCGTTCGTTTTAGTTCGTTCGTTTTTTTGCGTTCGTTCTTTTTCGTTCTTTTTTTTGCGTTCGTTTTTTTTGTTCGTTTTCGTTGTAGTTCGTTCGTTTTTTTGCGTTCTTATGAAGGAGTGGTCTGTCATAGCTCCACATAGTTATCTACATGTTCCTCACACAGCTCATGAGGTCACTCTCTCAGACTCTAAACATGAGGTCACTTTCTCAGACTCTAAACATGAGGTCACTCTGTGTGTCCTCCTATAGTCCTGCTGCTGCCTGTAGACTGTTGTTTACTTGTTCTAGCCCGCTGCGTCGTGTGTCCTCCTATAGTCCTGCTGCTGCCTGTAGACTGTTGTTTACTTGTTCTAGCCCGCTGCGTCGTGTGTCCTCCTATAGTCCTGCTGCCTGTAGACTGTTGTTTACTTGTTCTAGTCTGCTGCGTCGTGTGTCCTCCTATAGTCCTGCTGCTGCCTGTAGACTGTTGTTTACTTGTTCTAGCCCGCTGCGTCGTGTGTCCTCCTGTAGTCCTGCTGCCTGTAGACTGTTGTTTACTTGTTCTAGCCCGCTGCGTCGTGTGTCCTCCTATAGTCCTGCTGCTGCCTGTAGACTGTTGTTTACTTGTTCTAGCCCGCTGCGTCGTGTGTCCTCCTATAGTCCTGCTGCCTGTAGACTGTTGTTTACTTGTTCTAGTCTGCTGCGTCGTGTGTCCTCCTATAGTCCTGCTGCTGCCTGTAGACTGTTGTTTACTTGTTCTAGCCCGCTGCGTCGTGTGTCCTCCTGTAGTCCTGCTGCCTGTAGACTGTTGTTTACTTGTTCTAGCCCGCTGCGTCGTGTGGCTGTGAAGAGGCAGTGGGCATACGTGTGGATGTCTTGGGATTTAGCCCAACTAATCAGATCAACTTGGCATGAAAGACAAGTGGGCCTCCAGGCATCACTGTGCTGAATTGCAACGTGCTCACTCTTAACAGGTAACTATTTAGTGAGGGGGATGTATTGGGACCCCGTTAAGACACAATGCTATAGTTGGCACCATAATAGTGATTCCTAAGTTCCTTATTTAGTAGTCATTTAGAGAATTCACTCACCATAAAGCACACATTTGGCACAGTGTCAGGAGTTTAGATTAGATTTCAAATTCATTGTCATCATACAGCACAAGTACAGTACACACACGAAAAGAAGTGTGGCATCCAACCAGAGTGCAAATGTAACAGTAATGTGCAATAGTAATATGCAATGTACAGGTGATTAAAACTGGGTATAAAATAGATAATTGAGTACTACTGAGTATAGTGCTAGTCTAATGTAGTCTGAGTTGTATTGTGAATATGTACAGTGTATAAAGGTACATGTATAAAGACACTATGATATACTATTAACTATGTACAGATAATATAGATAATAGTATCTATAGATGTGTAAAAAGGATTATACTGTATGCAGGTATGTACAGACAGATAAATATATAGAACAAATATGTATGTGTGTATAAGTAGGTATATAGAAGGATCTGTATGCAGGTATATTCAGACAGATATATAATATATATACACGGTATATAGCATTGCTATCATACAGAGTTATATGGGTAGAGCTAGAGACTATAGTATGAGGTAGGTAGTTGTGATTATTATCATTACTGTGATTACAGTGTAGGGCAGTTGTAGACAGTGAGAGCAGTAGGTAAGTATACATTAAGTATTAGGCAACAGAGTTGACAGAGTCCTTGGCATAGCCTGCAGAGAAACACACACACATCCAACTCTCAGACGCACCAGAGGAAAGTGATTGGGGTGCAGGGGCAGCCAGGCCTGCGCCCCCAGGACCAGCTGGGGGTTCAGTGTCTTCATCAACAACACCTCTGACAAGGATGAACGCTAGTTGTCAGACAGAATGGGGCCTTCTGGTTACAAGCTGGCTCCTCTAATCAGCAGGTCATCCCTGTGACCTAGTTCGTTGGGAATGATATATAATGGCTATATGATATTACTGTGTCGGTGAGCTTAAAGGGGAACACCTCCCAAACCGAGAAGTGCAATAATGTTGTTTCACTGGCCTAGGAAGGTCCGATCAATATCTGTGAACATGAGCTACTCTCTCTCTCCCAAAGCCAGAGAAGTAAGAATCCAACTTGTGATGTCATCAGGCATAGAGTCTATAGGGCTGCTCCATTGAATGGGAAAGTGGTTTTGTGGACCCACAGAATTGTATTTTTCTATTTTATACCCAAATAATGTTCTCAATTCTGAAACAGAAAATGTACCAATACACTCAGATTATAGTAGACAATGTATTTGGAGACATGGTAAAAGTGACATTGCGAACACCCAGGGGAATGTTAGTCTCAGAATAACATTCCCCTGGGTGTTCGCAATGTCACTTTTACCATGTCTCCAAATACATTGTCTACTATTCTATACCGAAGGATGCTTGCACCACGACTACCTGCTAAAGTTGATTGATTGATTGAAAAGTTTATTAACAGATTGCAGAATGGATACAGTACAGTACAGCTCAGCACATACAATTGTTAAGGGGATGCAGACCAGAGAAAGACTTTCGTCTTGTTTACATCAGGGTCCCCCATTTTCAATTCATCATAACATATATGACATACATGACATACAGATAGACAGTACTGCTACATCTATACATTTATGACATATCAGATTTGCAAATACAGTACTGTTTGTGATACAAAAGTGTCCAGAAAAAGAGTGTATATACATTTGGCATAGAAACTGTACATTGGAGGAGGTTGGGTGGGTGGGGTGGGGTTGGGTGGGTGGGTGAGGGCTGTACATTGGAGGTGGGGGGGGGGGGGGGTGGTTGGGTAGGGGACACACACACATTTTACACTGTACATTGGAATACTGACAAAGCCTTACTTGGTAATTTACTGTACAACTAGGTTAGGACATTTGTAGGGGCCAAAGTAACAATGCTACTCCTCTCACCCAGCCTGCGTGACTCCAGAAGGTTTATGAAGGACTGCTGCCACTCCTCATAGTCATATATAATGTTACCTGTCAACAACAGCTAGCTAACTTGCTAATGCTAACATTACAGCAGTTGGTTCTGCTAGCGCTGTAGTTGAGCTAATGGAAATTACCTTTTTGTGTTTTGTTGTTAGCAAGAATCACCAGTAGAGCCCAAAGATTTAAATGCATATATGATATTCAAAACATTCTCAGATTTCAAAGTATGACACATCATTTGAAAGCTTACATTCTGTACTTTCACAATCTGGAAAAATCTGGAAAATGAAAATGGAGACATGTCGGCACAAACGCTGGACTTGGTCACATTTACAGGAATGTTTATCAATGTGTACTGTCCTTTTTAAAAAATTTACTGAAACTGAAACTATGTAGGCTACAGACTTCCGGGGATGCAATCTGTCAGTCACTGCATCTAGGCTCACAACCTGTTGCTGATTGGAGGATCAAGGAAAGAGGGCGGGGTTTGAGATATTGGCCAAACCCATTGAGGAGAGAAACGGATGCAGACAGACAGAGTTATAGTAGAATGGAGACGCTTCAGACCTAATACCTGATGACATCACAAACAAAAATGTGGGAGACCGTTGTTCATGTTCACAAACATTTTTGGACTGGGTTCAGAGACCATTGGAATAATAACATTATATGCATTCTGAAAATGGGCTTATTTCCCTCTAACTAAGGCCTTGATTAAAAACATTGACCACTGATTTTTACCATAGACGATGAAGGATTTGACAGCTAAATTATAGTGTGGAATCAGTCAATGATGATTCATATTGAAAAAGTATTCATTTTGGGAGGAAGAAATGGCGTAAATGACGAAGTATAATCGTTTTAAAATTGTAGGGCTGGCCTGAATACCATTTACAGACTTAGATTAGTGAGTGTCCGTTCTCGAAAACACCATTAAAAACAATGATAATAACATTACATAATTAACCACAATTATGGCTTAACGATTTGGACAGAATACCTAAGTGTGATTATTTAATAATGCGATAATGTTTTGCATCGTTATCCTCATTTTAATTGAAGAACATGTAAAAAATGATCATGGTGTGATTTTTGTGCAGATCAGTACCAAACAAAGATGTTTTCCTAAGTCTGCCTTACGAATTGTAGGCCAGGATGCAGCACCACAATATTTAGACATGTTATTCTTTTTTTTTTGTATTATCTTTTTCCCCCTTCTTTTTCCGTTTTTCTCCCATCCCAATGTTAGTCGTTATGCCAATTCCCACTCCCCTTCCTGGTCGTTGCGCACTCTACCCCCTACCGTCCAGGCACGTGCACACATAGAGGCCAAGGGGTGCTTGAGCACCTGCCTTTTTGAGCCTCGTCAAAAAAGTGCCATTTTTTTTTTTTTTTTTTACCGTTACGCATATAGACTGCCCTTCCAACTGAAAAATGTCAGGATAGAATCAAAATATTAGGTAAAGAGAGAGAGATGCCCCATATTCCATTGCAGTTTGCACGGCCTCCTCAGCGTGCCTCTCCGCGGACCTATATATTTTATGCATAGCGTGGGTGGTGATGATGATAGAAACCGCTGTGGCGCATACAGTTGAATGCTGGTATTACACTCATTGAGGGACATGAAGAAGTCAAGTCCGATGGGATTTGGGAATCTCAAATACAAATCGGGATTGGAATAAAAAATGCATTTATATTAAACAATACAGAATATACAGCACTTCTTGGGGTCTGTAGGGTAAGCACTTCCCCCCTGAACATTTATGGAGATGTGTGGGCCTTTTAAGTCAGTGATAAAAGTGTCTTTCAAGGATAAGTGAGCTCCTGCACTTGATTATTATAGTTCAATATTCAATATTTGATCACCAAAACCCCCCAAAAAGCATAAAAAGGGGGCCCCCCGCCCGAAAAGGGGCCTTAAAAATCGGGCTTGCGTGCTATGCGCGCTCGGTTAACATATACACACAAGTATAGTGCCCTTTTCAGCCTTTGAGCACCTGCCCCTCTAAAGTCCTGTGCACGTCCCTGCTACCGTCGGTCTGGGAGGGCGGAGACTATCACATGCTTCCTCCGACACATGTGTAGCCAGCCCACCGCTTCTTTTCACCTGGCAGCGCGGACTCTCACTGGGAGAGTGTAACGTGTGGAAGGTCACACTACCTCTCCCAGATCCTTCCCTTGCTGTGCAGGCGCCCCGACCGAACTGTAGGAGTCGCTGTTTACAATGACCAGGACCCACCCACGCCGGCTTCCCACCCGCTAACACTGCCAATTGTGTTAGTATGGACGGTCGGCCAAGCCGGAGGCACCACAGCCGGATTCGATCCCACTGGCTCTGATGTGGTAGACAGGCGCTTAGTCCGCTGCGCTACCCGGCCGCCTAGACATGTTATTCTGACACACAGAGAAATGAGTGCATGCATTGGACCAGAGAGGTGCAGCGTAAAAGCGGTGAGTTCACTAAAGTAGATTCGATTGAGAATTCAAATGAGCCCTGACATGGTTTGAAAGCTACTGTACATCCAAAAAAAAGTTTGAAGGTGATTTACTGGCAGACCGAACACAAGAGTTAGTTAGATTAGATTAGATTAGATTAGATTCAAAGTTATTGTCATTATACAGCACAATTGACACAAAAAAAAAGTTTGGTACAGTATAATATATATAGCAATATACAATGTGCTATTGCACTACCGAGTAATAGTGCTAATCAGATCATGTATGTACAGAGTTGGAGTATTAGTATGTACAGTGATACAGGTATTGTGACGACCCTCCCCCACATTGTGTTGTCTTCCTCTGCTCTGGCGAGCTGGGAAAGGCTCGTCAAGCTAATTGGGGCACACCTGGGCCGGTGTGTCCCAGGCACAGGATATCAGCGAGAGGCTGCCTCTGATCTCAGGCGAACTCCCCACACATTTGGTTTGGTTGATTCTTTGTTTGGTTCTTTGGTTTTGCACTTACAACACTCATGCTGCACATACACACCTCATCCACACATTGCACACACACTGATACTCATATACATTGGCTGCTGACTAGTCTAGTTTAAATACATCTTTTGTTATTTCTTAAATTGTGCCTGTGTCTCCCCATTCTTGTTGCGAGCTTGAGCCAGTTCGTAAACAGTATGAAGACACTATGGTAATAAGTCAGACCATGTTCTGAAGAAATATGTTTTTCGTGCTGAATTTATTATAAAATATAAAAACAAATCTTCCGAATACTGAATTGAACAAATAAGTGCTGTTGTCAAAATGACGACAGAAAAAAGCAAGAGGCTTTCATGAAAACAATGGCGTTTTCCTTTCCCCTTTACCAGAAAATCCATCCTGGAAACTGCCTTTAGAATGAGAGCTAAAGAGACCATTGACAGGAGGACTATTTATGGA
Organism: Notolepis coatsorum; assembly: GCF_963971535.1. Taxonomy (NCBI): domain Eukaryota; kingdom Metazoa; phylum Chordata; class Actinopteri; order Aulopiformes; family Paralepididae; genus Notolepis; species Notolepis coatsorum. The sequence goes on along the minus strand of NC_140169.1, from coordinate 144,468,485 downwards.
GTCATGGCGAATATGACCTTTTTAATGGTTGTGGCTAGTGGTTAGTTAGTAATGGAGTCATGGTGGGTCCATAAATTAACTAAATATAACCATTTGAATGGTAGCTGGTGGTCGGTCAGTAATGGAGTCATGGGGAGTCCATAAATTAACTAAATATAACCATTTTAATGGTTGTGTCTAGTTGTCAGTTAGTAATGGAGTTACAGAGAGTCCATAAATTAACCAAAATGTCATGTCCATTATGCCTATGTACAGTGAGGGAGACAGGTTGTCAGGCTCTACTGCATAAGGGGGCGCATGCACCAGGCGCACACACACATTTGGATGAAAGCTCATGTTGGTTAATGCACAGAATATTATCTTGAAAATGAAACAAAAGAACAAATTTATTTATTTAGATTGTGCTCTCACATCGCAAATCCTGAATAGGTTTTTTTGAGATACAAGAACATGTATTCTACTTGGGAGTTGAACCCTGGTCACAGAGCACGAGTCTGAGAGGAAAGAAATTGTATTTCATATCTATAATGCATAGATATGTACACATTCATAAGTCGACAGGTAGCCAGCCTACCCACACTCTCCACCTTCAAATCCCGCCTCAAAACCCACCTGTTCTCCCTAGCCTTCAACCTTCCCCAACCTTAACCCCCCCTCCCCCCTCCAACCTGTTGTGATCTTTGTTACTGTGGCTTTATGTTTCTGTGTATCATGCTGTTCTCCCCGTTTCCCCCGTGGTCTTATGATCCTTTTGTTTTTTTGTTTTTCTTTGTTTCTCTGCCTAATGTCAGCGACTTCAGGTTCCTGAGAAGCGCTATAGAAATAAAATGAATTATTATTCATTTTTTTTTTTTTTATAATAAATCAAATAAAAAATAACCATTCAGTACATTTATATCTGTGTTCATTTGTTACATTTAGTTTCACTAAGTTAGGAAAGTAATGTTTTAAGTCAAGACTGATGTTGCCTTGCACAAAAGAATGATCCCAGTCTCTTCCACACAGTGACAGTGAGGCATAGTTTATTAATTGAATGAATGAAGTTTATTTTCTGTCTTTGTTTACAACAAATCAAAAACACACTTGTGATCCTTTACAATTATTAAAAACAAAAAAAAATATATATATATATATATATATAATTTATATATATATATATATATATATATATATATATATATATATATATATATATATATATATATATATATATATATATATATATATATATATATATATATAAAAAAAACATGGATATATATATATTACAATTTTTGTAACTTTTTGGGGGGGGAATTGAAATGGGTATCGGATCGGTATCGGTATTGGCCGATACCCAAACCCAGGTATCGGTATCGGTATCGGGACTGAAAAGGTCGGATCCGTGCATCCCTAGTTAAAAGGTAACAGTAGATATAGGAATACTATTTATTTAGATTTACCATTTGTAGGTGCCTTGTACCTCGTCACCTCTTGATGAATCAAACTTGTGTCAAATCCAGTCGAAAGAACGTCCTCTGGTGCGACACTAATTCTTGTGTGAGTGTAGTTATTGTGCACGCATGCCCTGTGAGCGATCTGGCTGCCGCCCGCCCCATGGCAGAAAGGGCCACACTCTACTTCACTGCATATGTACTTGTACTGGTTATTGTTGTCTATTTAGAAGAGAAAACAGGAGAAAAGACTCTCTGGACTTTTATTGAATAGAAACATCTCTTAATAATTTCTGCCAAAAAAATATTGAGTTCACAATACGGCCCAATCTCCAGCCAATGGGTTATTAACACATTGGGGACGAACCACGTATTTATACGTGTTTCGAATCCATGCGTTGTGGACAGAATCACGTATAAAGCCGTGGCAAGTTGTTATTGCTTTTATTCCATTTTAATAACCTGTTCAAGGTCGCCGAGCGGCACTGCAGATTTTCAATACTCGTGAATTCTCTCGTATGAATTCTACAATATGCAATACCGGCCAGATCCTCTTAGGGGCGCTATCGCGCTACTGCAATGTGCCCTATGGGCGAACGGATCACTTTTTCTTTTTCCTTTCAATGGAGATTTTTAGTAGCCGGATTCTGAATCAGCATCCTGTACCTTGGATTACGTTTTGAATCGCAGAGTTCACTATGCAAAAGGGGATTTATCATCAGCCAATGGACATATCGATCTACCAGATGGCGATCGTTAACGGGGAAATGCTCGGGGGTATCCCACCGGCTCATGGTAAGATCTTTTTCACGTAAATTACAGCCCGATCAGAGCTTGCTATGATACGCAACCAGCCGACCAGCGTATGTGGCTAGTTAGACGAACACTGTTATTGGTAATCAATAATAATAAACAACGTCCCCCGCCCCCCCCCCCCCCCCCCCCTTTCATGCATACATGCTTTGGGACAGTCCCGATCATATGCAGCTTTAGTTATTTCTGTAGCATCTGTAAAACGGAAATGCCATTGGATATAACGTTAGCAGCTATTAGCCATTTATCTAGCCTTCCAGAAAATATACTAGCCCAAATCCGCTATAAAGCTTATATTCACAGCGCTATAAAATGAGAACCTATTGGTGCATTTTTTTTTTCTTTAAGCCATTTTGAAGGGACGGTTTATGAACTCAATTGACAATGAGAATTAGACTCAGCCCAGTGGTCGCGAAAGTGTTAACAAAGGACACAACCACTAGCCATAATGTAAACTACATCTACCAGTTCAAACGTCACTGTAGAGTCTATATATCATAGATGAGGAATACCCTCTCTGTGACCTATAGGAAGAAATGGTGCAAGACCACGTACCTTTGCTATAACATTCATCAACTAGGACAACAGTTTGTTATGGTGGCATTCTTTGTGTACCTGGAAGACACAAGGATTTACACGCTAGATTTCCCCAGAGACGATTTGGGAGTCTGAGGTCTAGCGGCAGCAGCAGCGGAGTCCAGAGAGAGAAAGAGCAGAGATGACCCGGTCATCTTTCATTAGACGACCAGCTGCGACCCACAACCAGGCAGAAACAATAAGGTCCAGTATGAGAATAATATACATACAAGATACAAGATACAAGATTCCTTTATTGCCACACAACCAGGTTGGTGGTATATTCGTGATTGGTACAGAGAGTGTATTACATTTACATTTAGTCATTAAGCTGACTTACAAGTTCTGTATAGGACAAGTCATCAGGAAGGGCACAACTCTTATCAGCTGAGTAACAATGTTCATCAAAGTGTTGATGGACATATTAAGCTCTACAGTACATAAAACTGGAACATAGATACATTTCCCCCCCCCACTTCCCAGCAATGGATACATAATACAGCACAACATGACACAATAAATACATAAATACAGCACAGCACAGCACGTATACATAACACCCGAAGAGTCTAGTCCATCAGGTCAGGAGCTTGGTTAGTGTAAGGGGGGGGGGGGGGGGGGGGGGGGGGGGGGGCAAGGGAGTTCAGGGTCAGAAAAGAAAATATGAAAAATATACCACATTATATGGTCTTATGATGCTTTTTTATCTCACTAACAAATTATTTATGAATTGGGGCCTATAGTGTACACATCAGGGAATCATGTGTCACAGGTTTGATGTCTTCCACAAAGACAATTTGACCATAATGAAAGGAGGATGACTGCCAGACAGGACGGTACATTTGGAGCCTCTCATACCAGCAGCTCATCCTGGTAGGGGAAGCTATATATATATACTGTAGGGCGTATCTGTTTACTCAGCTATATGGCGTTAAGAGCAATGATCATTACATAATGGTAATGGCTTTTTCATACCAGCGATGAATTGAGAGCTCAAATTCAGTGCGTAATTAGCATTTTCATGATTGTGTTCAATATTGTAATCCCAGCAAGTCTGTTTTTCATTAGTGAATAGAGTAGATAAGGAGTTTTTTTTCTTATTTTTTGCTTCTTTTCTGTAAGACCTCATTAGGATTTATTTGTGTGCCTAATGGAATATACCCACCACCCTTCGCTCCATTTCAATGTCATTTTCCCAGATCCAATTCTTCATTAGGGGGGGGGGGGGGGGGGGGGGGGCGCAGCCGGTAGTAAGTTGACAACCTGAACAACACACAGATTCACATTGTTAAGTACCGCGCGCAATTCCCCGTCTATATTAGCAGCACACAAAAACCATCACAATAATTCCCCTGGCACACTGTGATTTAAACATGCAAATGAGACTCAGAACCTGTGAAAGAAGCCTGTAAACAACGCTCACGCACACACACACACACACACACACACACACGCACACACGCACACACACACACACACACACACACACACACACACACACACACACACACAATGCATCATTGCTATTTTGCTCTTGCTTTGTGTTTCGTTCCCAACGGCTCGCCGCCCCGTGAAGAAATGCTCATTTCAACCTGTCAGGCTTGATGAACAGGCATCATGCTCTGATTAAAAACCTAATGTCTGTCTCCTCCGCGGAGCGCGGCGCACCGTATGAATATAGAAAAGCCACCCGGGACGACCCGGCAGAGGGGCGACCTGAAATGGATCTCTCTGTCGCGCCCCGTGCCCCCAGACTCTCAGATACGACACGAGAGCGTCGGTCCACATCGGACATCGGAGAGGCGGGCGTGTTTTTAAAAAGGTGTTTTAACTTTCATTCTTCGTTTTTATTCAGATATCTACCTTTTTCAATTCAGATAGCTACCGGTTTTATTCAGATATCTACCTTTTTCAATTCAGATAGCTACCTGTTTTATTCAGATATCCCTTTTTCAATTCAGATAGCTACCTGTTTTATTCAGATATCCCTTTTTCAATTCAGATAGCTACCGGTTTTATTCAGATATCTACCTTTTTCAATTCAGATAGCTACCTGTTTTATTCAGATATCCCTTTTTCAATTCAGATAGCTACCTGTTTATTCAGATATATACCTATTTTATTCAGATATCTACCTTTTTTATTCAGATATATACCCTTTTACTCGGATATCTACCTTTTTATTCATATATCTACCTGTTTTATTCAGATATCTAACTTTTTCAATTCATATATCTACCTGTTTTATTCAGATATATACCTTTTTATTCAGATATCTACCTTTTTCATTCATATATCTATATTTCTTTCATATATCCACTTTTTTTTCTTCATATATCTACCTTTTTTCTTCAGATATCAGTCCACATCAGCCTAAACGACGGGCGTGTTTTAAAAAAAAAAAAGTGTTTTAACTTCGTTCCTTGCATATATAGCTAAACATGCCGGGGCGAGGGACGGCGAGGTGGATTGGAGACAGGCTGAGAGAGTGGAGGTGTCTCGGCGGTGTGTCACCCTACCTGAGTGACGCAAGGACAGGCCTGTCAACAGGCAGTCACACGACTCACACGCCCCACACCTATCACCTATGTTTATTCATGTCCCGGGAAGACGCACTTATATATAGACCGGGCCCTGGCGCGCAGACAGCTGGCAGAATGACATTTGTGAAATGAAAAACATCTCCAGGATTGTCTGTCACTTGTGTATATAGGTGTACCTTTTTCAATTCAGATATCTACCTTTTTTTTATTGAGAAATCTACCTTTTTCAACTCGGGTGTCTACTAGGGCTGGACGGTATGGTCTAAAATGTATATCACGGTATAATTTGAAGCATAAACGGTAACGGTATATATCACGGTATATTAACTTATCTTAAAATGTCTATATGGGGTAAAACACTGGTATGGCAGCTATTACTGTACTCTTGTATTACTAGGACATATTTCACATAGTACAGAGGTATTTTAAGACATTTATTGTGCAAAACTGCAATAGAAAAATGCAAAACCTTTTCTCAAGTGTCTGCAGGCAGGTAGCGTAACGCGTATCTTGGATCCAGTGCTTTGACCATGTCTTTAAAGCCCTTTCGATCGACAGTTTGAAAAGGAACCATGTCATTACACAAGTAAACAGTGACAGCGTTTGTTATGTCGGTCCACCGCTGGCTTTTTTTTGTCATTTTAACTTAACTTAAAACGTAAATAATCAAAAATAATAAAATTATTCTGTTACAGCTGCTGAGCTATACTATAGCTAATGTCCATCAATATCTTCCTTTTTAATGAAATAGGTTTAAGAATCGAATCAGGATTGTTAGCAGAGAGTCAGAGAGCGAGAGTGAGAGAGAGGGAGGGAGGGAGGGGGCTGCTGCTATAGTGGAGCTAACGTTGGCTTGCTGAGGCTACATCAACAGTTAACATTACATAAGGTTTTAGCACAATGTGGGCATTCCAGAAAAAAAGAGGGAGAGGGGGAGAGAGAGAGAGGGAGAGAGAGAGAGAGAGAGAGAGAGAGAGAGAGAGAGAGAGAGAGAGAGAGAGAGAGAGAGAGAGAGAGAGAGAGAGAGAGAGAAAGAGAGGGGGAGAGAGAGAGCGGGAGAGGGAGAGAGAGAGAGAGCCCTTGTGATTCTACCATTTTTGTGAAAATGTTTGATCTCTATAATTATACCCTTCAACCTCTAGGTCTGAGTCTGGAGAGTGAAAATATAATAACTTTCTCTTTGCAATAAGAGGGTATTCAAATCACCAGCTCTTCTCTTTGCAGTGAGAGGGTATTTAAATCAGCTGCCCTTCTCTTTGCAGTAAGAGGGTATTTAAATCAGCTGCCCTTCTCTTTGCAGTAAGAGGGTATTTAAATCAGCTGCCCTTCTCTTTGCAGTAAGAGGGTATTTAAATCATCCGCCCTTTTCTTTGCAGTGAGAGGGTATTTATATCAGCTGCCCTTCTTTTTGCAGTGAGAGGGTATTTAAATCATCCGCCCTTCTCTTTGCAGTAAGAGGGTATTTAAATCATCCGCCCTTCTCTTTGCAGTGAGAGGGTATTTAAATCATCCGCCCTTCTCTTTGCAGTGAGAGGGTATTTAAATCATCCGCCCTTCTCTTTGCAATAAGAGGGTATTTAAATCAGCTGCCCTTCTCTTTGCAGTGAGAGGGTATTTAAATCATCCGCCCTTCTCTTTGCAATAAGAGGGTATTTAAATCAGCTGCCCTTCTCTTTGCAGTGAGAGGGTATTTAAATCATCCGCCCTTCTCTTTGCAGTGAGAGGGTATTTAAATCATCCGCCCTTCTCTTTGCAGTGAGAGGGTATTTAAATCAGCTGCCCTTCTCTTTGCAGTGAGAGGGTATTTAAATCAGCTGCCCTTCTCTTTGCAGTAAGAGGGTATTTAAATCAGCTGCCCTTCTCTTTGCAGTAAGAGGGTATTTAAATCAGCTGCCCTTCTCTTTGCAGTGAGAGGGTATTTAAATCAGCTGCCCTTCTCTTTGCAGTAAGAGGGTATTTAAATCAGCTGCCCTTCTCTTTGCAGTGAGAGGGTATTTAAATCATCCGCCCTTCTCTTTGCAGTAAGAGGGTATTTAAATCAGCTGCCCTTCTCTTTGCAGTGAGAGGGTATTTAAATCACCAGCTCCTCTCTGAGATCTAAGGTGCTCAGTGTATCTGATGCAACTCCTGTGCTCTGCTGTCCTGCTTTTTTACTGCTCTTTGTGTTTCCCCCACAGTAGGCTAAACCCCATGGGAAAGATCACTCGTGGAACAAGATATAGTACCTCTTACTGTACTTTCATTATGTTTCCTGTTATCAGGTATATGCAGCGCCCGTATATATGTAGAACTGGTTGCATGAAGCACATCGAAAGTAAACAGGCTTCTCTGCTGGCTGTGGCTCCAGGGGAGTTGAATAGTTCTGGCTCTGCTTGTTTCTTTTCTATCTTTTGGCGCTTTTTTGGTGGACAAACCACCTTCCGTGACGCACGGCTGGAGACTAGCTCTGCTAGCACACATAGCCTACTGTGTACAGACGGTTTCAAACTGTATTTTAAATGAGAAAGCAAACAAAATAAATGGACAAGAGAATAAATAAATCTCATTTGGTCAGTATTGTCATTTGGACAAGCAAAGCCATTACTTTAAGTTGCAGGCAAGAAAGACAAGTCTGTCCACTGTCTCTGGTTTTAAAACTGCCCTGTTGCAGGTCACAACTTTTTTATTTTTTTTTTATTATCAATCGATATTGATTATTGGTATAGATAATTATTGTTATCGTTTTATCGCCCAGCCCTAAGTAATGTAATCTAATGTAATTGTAAGTGGATAGAATGTCATGTAATCTAATGTAATTGTGACTGGATAGAATGTAATGTAATCCAATGTAATTGTAACAGGATATAATGTAATGTAATCTAATGTAATTGTAACTGGATATAATGAAATGTAATCTAATGTAATTGTAATTGGAAAGAATGTAATGTAATCGAATGTAATTGTAACTGGATAGAATGGCATGTACTCTAATGTAATTGCAAGTGGATAGAATGTCATTCCTGGATAGAATGTAATCTATTTGAGAGAAGAGCAGGTGACCTAAATACCCTCTTACTCCAAAGAGAAGAGCGGGTGATTTAAATACCATCTTACTCCAAAGAGAAGAGCGGGTGATTTAAATACCATCTTACTCCAAAGAGAAGAGCGGGTGATTTAAATACCATCTTACTCCAAAGAGAAGAGCGGGTGATTTAAATACCATCTTACTCCAAAGAGAAGAGCGGGTGATTTAAATACCATCTTACTCCAAAGAGAAGAGTGGGTGATTTAAATACCATCTTACTCCAAAGAGAAGAGCGGGTGATTTAAATACCATCTTACTCCAAAGAGAAGAGCGGGTGATTTAAATACCATCTTACTCCAAAGAGAAGAGCGGGTGATTTAAATACCATCTTCCTCCAAAGAGAAGAGCGGGTGATTTAAATACCATCTTACTCCAAAGAGAAGAGCGGGTGATTTAAATACCATCTTACTCCAAAGAGAAGAGTGGGTGATTTAAATACCATCTTACTCCAAAGAGAAGAGAAGGTGATTTAAATACCATCTTACTCCAAAGAGAAGAGAAGGTGATTTAACTCCCGAGTCACCCTTGTCACAGTTCTGGTCAAAAAGCCCCTTTTTTTACGTGTGTTTGTGGATAGCGTTGGCCAGCTTTTATGTATATGCCAAAAAAGTAGCTCAGTATCACATCTTGGACTCACATTACAATAATCCATGTTTTTAATTTTGTATTTTTTACAATCACTGTTAAGCGCGTGAACAACAAGTGTCACACCTTTCACCCTAGTCGCAGAACTGGACAGGTTAGGGTTAGGGTTAGGGTTAGGCTAACCCTAGGCCTAACAAAAATAATGGTTGGTTTCAGGTTGCCGACCGACCCTGCCGATTTAGGTGCGACCCAATATATTTTATGAGTTTTTAAAAAAAATTATATATAAAAAAAAAAAAAATCAGATTTTTTTTTTTTTTTTTTAAAGAATACAGTTTCATAGAAATCTTAGTCAAACATTTAGTATTATGGATATTAAACATGCTGGCAGAGTACATGCATCCATGTTGTTGTGAACATTTTAATTAAATAAAGAAATTCCCTATCCATAGTCGCCGTGGGAAAGAATAAAATAAAAAAATAAAATAAAATAAATTCCCTACCTACCCATGGCCAAACTGACAACCAACCTGAAACCAACTATTATTTTTGTTAGGCCCTAGGTTAACCCTAACCCCCTAACCCTAACCCTAACCCCAACCCCAACCCTAGCCCCAACCCTAACCCTAACCCCAATTTAAGAAATGGTTAAAATCCTGAAAATGAATAAATATTCGATATGTATGGTGAGGACTGAAGTTAATAATGATATTCACGAAAGAAAATGGGAACAATACATGAAAAACATATGTTTTTTACTGAGATCGTAGTTTCGGTCACTATAGGGAGACAGGTAGTGGGTTTTTTGAAGGTTGACTCGAGGGTTAAATACCATTTTACTCCAAAGAGAAGAGCTGCTGATTTAAATAGCTTGTTGTCGTTGTTAAACGCTCGTGGCTCAGGCTTGAAGTGTGCAGGCGTTACCTTTCTGTCCACTGATGCTGTTGCCTTGCCTGATGTGCGTGTAATTACACCTCCTTCAAACTGCATTTTGTAAAAGCCTCGGGTTTTCACAGCCAAAATGGGGTTTATTATTTTAGTATTACGAACGGGTCTGAACCTGGACTTGAAACCTTTGGTTTAAAATGACAATGGCAATAGTGCCCATTACTTTTCTATTGACATCCAGGTCACAAACTCCAGCGGTCCCTCACTTGAGTGTGGGTGCATGTCCATAAATATTAACTAAACTGGCTCAGGGCACAGGAATAATTTGTATGTCTTGAAAGGAATTATTTGAAATGGGCATACTGTGTAGCATGCGAGGTTTGCTCACCTTGGAATTATACAATTGACTCAGTCCTGTACGTGGCTCCGTTGGGTGCTGGATTCAGGGGCTTTACACTCATGAGAGTTTCTATACCAACCTGTCCGAGAGTGACGGCCTCCCGGGGCTTCGGGTAATGATTTCGGGGCGAATGACCAGACAGCACGTCTACAGCAGACCCCGCTAATCCACGCCCGAGATGGACAGCGTGTTTGAGGCTTTAGTTGGACCTGACGAAGAGAGAGGGGTATTACTAGTAACCCTTTCACGTCTACCACACTGCCAAAGTGTTAACCCTTTCACTGCGACAATACAGTAGGTTAATCCTTTCACTGCGACAATACAGAAGGTTAACCCTTTCACTGTGACATTACAGAAGGTTAACCCTTTCACTGTGACAATACAGCAGGTTAACCCTTTCACTGCCACATGACAAATGGTTATCCCTTTCACAACCACACTACAGAAGGTTAACCCTTTCACTGCCACATGCCAAATGGTTATCCCTTTCACAACCACACTACAGAAGGTTAACCCTTTCACTACCACACTACAGAAGGTTAACCATTTCACTACCACACTACAGACGGTTAACCCTTTCACTACCACACCACATACGGTTAACCTTTCACTGCCACACTACAGAAGGTTCTGTATCGTTAGTGGCTTAGCTTGGCATCGCCTTCTGCACTATCTCGCGTACGTGCACGCGTACTGAATAAACCACAAATGTACCTCTAATACCAGTATTAGTCTGACCACACCCCTCATCAGCTTACCTTCATAAGCAGGTGTGTGGTCACCTGCTCTCCTCCTTCTCGCTTTCACCACAAGGAAGAGGTGCCTCGGTAGATCCCCACACTTGACACCATGATGGAAGAAATTGGATTAGGAACAGCTTGGGAAACAAGGATACGTTGACATCATATCTTTATTTTCTCTCTCACTATTTTCGAGAAAATACGGCGATATTGTCTTCGTACTGGAGTGTCTAGAAGATGATGATCATTCTACAAACCCTCCACCGGTTTTCGTATTGGGAGCACGCCGCTGCATGCTTCTCAACTGCAGTTCCTTGCTGTGTTTGTTGGGGTGAAACCTGTCAGGCCACAGCTGAACTGTCGGACATGCCGCTGTTGTGAGGAGCGGTGCGTTCCAGGTTGGGTGAGTAGTGTTTGCTGGCGGGCTCCACTTGTCTGTTAGTGCTATGGGGGCTACTAGACAAAGTTTATGGAAACCGGCCCCAGGCTAGGGTCCTTTGTTTAGCCGTCTAGGCGACAGAAGGCCTTGGTCTGGCGACCATTATAGTTTTAACTAGTGGGCCGCGACCATTGACACTGGTGATCCCTGTGTGTTCTGGACGAGTGGATTCTCTCTGTCACCGTGTTAAGACCCCATCTTTCATATCCAAATGAGAGTATTCCTTCACGAGGGGATATGTGCATGTAATGTGCGATAGCGGCAGATTCATGTTCAAAGTCAGCTATACAGGCCAGTTGGTACTGTGCTGATTCCGCCGGACGTGTTAATGTCACCGTTGTGAAGCGGTGTTGACGTCTTGTTTTCTCTTTTCTCTTAAAAAGTGAGGAGGGTTCAGAACGGCGGCCTGTCTGGGTGAGTGTTATGTCATTGTTTACATGTTCATAGCTTACGGTTAGCCGGTCGGTGGCCTGGCGCGGGGTAGCTTGGCTTCTCGCGCGCCGCCGGGAGCTCGCTCCTGATCGCGTGCGTCGTAGATCGGCGTCTCGCGAGCGGAAGCGATAGCACCCGAACGGTTGGAGCAGCCGTTAGCTTGATGCTATTCTGTTGAACGTGCTTTGATTTTTAACATGTTTTACACTCTTGACCACGACGTCATCCTTGACAGGGGATGTTCGTCAACCCTGCCTGAGCCTAGACGGGGATTGCGTCAACAAAGAGGGCTGTGTTCTACGGTGGCTTGTGACTGCACTTCGCTGATCTGCGTTCCGGGCAGGTACGGGGTTGGCCAGACCCTCATAACACGTCTTCTGGTTTTACCTTGCTAAATGTATTGTGAATGACGGTGTTTTTTCCCAAAACGTGTGTTGTTGCAATGCATTTGAGATACGTTGCGGGTTGTGTGTGAGCTGTTTTTGTCACTGGCAGTAGCTTCTCCGTGCAGGTCGTGATGTATTGATCTGGTTGTTGTGTGAGAAACATCATGGTGTTTATGTGTACCGTGTACTCACTACTAAGGCAACTAACCTATGAAGCTATGCTTGGTGACGAGTGAGTAAAAGAATGTTCTTTCTCAGACTGTAATGACAATGGACAGTGAGTTCACACATTAACAGGTTTTCCTGTTTTAACTGGCCGTATTGAGGGTAAAATAGGAGGATTGTGTTTTTCCCCCCCCGGTTCCCTGGGGACTTTATCACCTCCTATCAGACATGTTGTGCATTAATTGTGTCTTTTGTGTGGTAGGGATACGATGTGACTCTCAGCTTGATTGCTGAGGTTGTGCTAAATCTGCTGGAGAAACTTATTTCCTAAAGGGAAATTGGTTTGGTTGCTGTCGTGTGCTTAGCAAGGCCTGTGGTCGATACTAATCGAGAATGATGTATTCTCTCATTGTGATGATGATGGGTTGTGTGTGTCATGTGACCTACAACTGGGTTGTACTGGCCACAGAAGCACATGTGTATGTTGGACCGGGGTTCTTAGAGCCCTCTCTATTCTGTGTTTTTCCTTAGTAAAAATCAGATAGCAGGTTAGCTCGTGCGCTGTGTGGAGCTGTGAAACGCTTCATAGAGCTGACTATGACTGTGTCATATTCTCTTTTTGTCGTTACGTCGTATCATGGGTGTGGGGTCGTAAAGGGGTGAACTGGTAACCTTTCCTCTCCCCATTGTTCTGTCGGTCAGGGGTACACCCCCTGTCCTTCAAGGTTCCCGTCACGTGGCGGTTCGGCACGTTACGGGGGGGGGGGGGGGGGGGGGGGGGAGGGAGTTCCTGGTCCCACGGCCTGGTATATTGGGCGTGTGCACCGCAGGAATTCCCCCGCCATAGAGTACGTCACCGTGCGCGTCTCTGTTGGTAGGACTTCCGTGTGCTGTTCAGGTCCATGTGATGGATCTGTTTTCAGGGGGGGTGGTCAGGGCTCCTCCTCACCAAGCGCCTACTCAGGCCTTCTGTGAGTTCGGACTCCTTCTTCCATGTGATCCATGTGAGGAAGCCTCCATCAGAGTACAGAGCCTTCCTCCTCAGATTGTCAAAGTGAGTGGACCCTCTAGAAGGGTCCTTTTCTATTGTATGTATATTCGATTCAATTCGTTTATTGAGTGTGTATGGGTTCGGTGCCTCTTCCCCGGAGGCCCTAAAACCAGTTTTTTACATGGCTCAAGGTGCAATATATTCTTTTCAATCTGTACAGCTCGCGTGGGAAGTCTCTCTGGGGATCCCCGTCTCTTTCCTATGGGAGGGTGGTGGGATGTAAAAATGTGAAAATTTTTTACCCCGGCTGTGTAGACTGGGATACATACTGTTGATGCTTCCTTCTTTCTATTCCAGAAGTGTTGGAGTTAGGGAGTGTCACACCCCTCTTGTCGTTCCCCTGGGCGCCTTGGGGATTCAATGACAGGTCTAAATAGCCTGTTCATTGATGGGGGTGTGTCCCGACGCACGTATAGTGCTAGCTCGCTGTAAACAGGCGATTGACTGGCACGCCTTAGTTGCTTGTGGTTGAAACAGCGTTTTTATAAAGCAACTGAGATGGGGGTTTTTCCTCTTCCGGCGACCACATCCCATGACCTGGGTGGGTTGTCGACGGATCCTCGTTCATGTCTGGGGGATGATGACGGGATGGATCTGAACATATGTAGTGGGGTCTCACGCCCTTGGGGTGGGCCACCAGGCGCGGTTCGTCCCGACGTCTGGGTGGCGCCTTCTTTTCATGTTAAGATCAACACGCATATCTGCCCTTCTCCTGGAGTAGGCATGTCGGCGTGGTTAGGGCACGGGACTGGTTCTGGTCACGCTGGTCCAGATCAGTTGAACCCGTTGTCCGCCGGGGATGCAGATCTGCTGTTCTGGTACCCTGAGGGACTTGGGCTTTTTTCAGGGGGAAAAATGCCAGGTCGGTCTGGGTGTCACAGGGTTAAGCGCTATGGAGACCCTGGTTGGGTATGTTTTTACTCAGCACTGTCGTCATGGCTTACAGCCATGCCATTCTGTACGCGCTCGATCTCGTCGGATCTCGGCCGCTACACAGGTTGGTCCTGGTTAGTACTTGGTTGGGAGACCGCCGGGGAATACCAGGTACGGTGTGCTTAGGGGCTGGTTCTCCATTGTTTTTCGCTCCTCTCTCACGCATGGCGAAGAGGGGCCTGTGGGGGTGGTTTTTTGACCTCCTCTGGTGACCCTGTGCTTCCCGTACCGCCAGGCCCGGTCCGAAGTGATGTTTGCGACCCGTAGGCCTGGGTTAACCCTTTTTGGAAACTGAAACGCTTGTACTGCGGTATAGCCGGTGTATACCCGCAGGTGTGTTTTGGAGTTTTTTCTTGAGGGGTTATAGGAACAACCACCGCATTGGGTAACACCGAGGTGGTTGATTCCCTGGTGTGTTGGAGCAGTGTCAACTCCCGGGTTCACCGGTTGAGGGTGCCCCTGCACGTTCATGACGTCTGCCAATCGTGTCAGCCTTCTCTGCCTCGACCCCTCTGGGTGGGGGTTGTTAAATGGAGGCTTGGTCATGCAACACCGCCAGCTTACGCTCCTTCCGCCGGGGCGGCTGTGTTCAGCTGTCCCCTCTGGCGCCTGTCTCGTCCGCAGTCTCCAGGCTAGGGTTAACAGCCTGTTGCCTGGTTTTTCCCCGGTGCGCTGCCTGCTTCCGTTGGTTAACCTTTTTTGTGTGCTTACGGCCATGCTGACTGCCTATTCTGCAGGGTCAGTGTGCCAGGCGGTGTACTGTTGGGGGGACGGGGCCCGCTCGGCTTACTGGCCTGGTTGGTTCCGCCTGGGAATACCAGGTGCAGTAACTGAGGGGCCTTTGTCCGAATACGCTGGCGATGTGGGGGGCGGGGCACTACGTGCCCACCTGGTGGGGTCTTGATGCTGGCATCATGGACTTCTCCGGGCCCCCATTCCAGGGAGTCCAGTCCTTTTGGTGGGTCTGGGTCTTCCTTCGTGCTCCGCTGCTACGGCCTTGCCACGGGGTTGGGTTTGCCCTTGACCCCGTGATTCTGGGGGCAGTAACGAGGTTGTTCCTCCGTTCGTTCCCGGGTGGCATGCGGGTTGTGCGTGTGTGTAGTCGTGGGTCAAGCCACGGTCTGCTCACCCTGTGCGTTGAGTTGCTTGAGTGCCTCTTCGCACGGTCGGGTCCGTCGCCCTCCCGTGACGTCCCTAATAGGGGGGCTACCCTCCATTAGGGGGGGTCGGGGGGGCTCGGCCCTCCCTGTTCTGATGGTTTTGGGGGGCTGTCAGCGGGGTGTATTTGTCAGCCAAGTGGCTCCGCTTGGCCTCCCTTGTGCAGAAGGCGATGCCAAGCTAAGCCACTAACGATACAGAACGTTAGGTTATGACTATAACCAAGTTCTGTTAGTTAGGGGCGATGCTTGGCATCGGACGCCGCTGCAGCCCTTGTCCTCACCTTGTGGTGAAAGCTTGGGAAGGAGGAGAGCAGGTGACCACACACCTGCTTATGAAGGTAAGCTGATGAGGGGTGTGGTCAGACTAATACTGGTATTAGAGGTACATTTGTGGTTTATTCAGTACGCGTGCACGTACGCGAGATAGTGCAGAAGGCGATGCCAAGCATCGCCCCTAACTAACAGAACTTGGTTATAGTCATAACCTAACGTTAACCTTTCACTACCTTTTGTGGGGAGCGGCGTGGCTCAGGGGTAGAGCGGGTCGTCCAATGATCGAAGGGTTGGTGGTTCGAATCCCGCTGAAGCCCATGTCCATCCCACTGCCGTTGTGTCCTTGGGCAAGACACTTAACCTACTTGCCTCGTATGAATGTGTATGCATGTGAATGAATGTTGGTGGTGGTCGGAGGGGCCGTAGGCGATGATTATTCGCCACGCTTCCGTGAGTCTGCCTCAGGGCAGCTCTGGCTGCAATTGTAGCTTACCACCACCGGGATGACTGTGTATGAACGAATAATGAACTCTGTGAAGCGCTCTGGGTCAGTGAAGAGCGCTATATAAATCCAAGTCATTATTATTATTATTATTATTATTACCACACTACAGAAGGTTAACCCTTTCACTGTGACAATACAGAAGGTTAACCCTTTCACTGTGACAATACAGAAGGTTAACCCTTTCACTGCCACACGACAAATAATTATCCCTTTCACAACCACACTACAGACGGTCAACCCTTTCACTGCTACACTACAGATGGTTAACCTTTCACTGCCCCACTACAGACGGTTAACCCTTTCACTACCACACTACAGAAGGTTAACCTTTCACTACCACACTACAGAATGTTTCACTGCGACAATACAGACGGTTAACCCTTTCACTGCCACATGACACATGGTTATCCCTTTCACAACCACACTACATAAGGTTAACCCTTTCACTACCACACTACAGAAGGTTAACCCTTTCACTACCACACTACAGACGGTTAACCGAAATGATCAAAGCCCCACATATCTGTTGTAATTTTATCTCTGCTCTGTGGTGGTGGTGTTGTTGATGGTGGTAGTGGTGGTGTTGATGGTGGTGGTGGTGTTGATGGTGGTGGTGTTGATGATGGTGTTGATGCTGGTGGTGTTGATGATGGTGTTGATGGTGGTGGTGTTGATGGTGGTGTTGATGGTGGTGGTGGTGTTGATGGTGGTGGTGTTGATGATGGTGTTGATGGTGGTGGTGTTGATGGTGGTGTTGATGGTGGTGGTGTTGTTGATGGTGGTGGTGGTGTTGATGGTGGTGGTGGTGTTGATGGTGGTGGTGGTGTTGATGATGGTGTTGATGGTGGTGGTGGTGTTGATGGTGGTGGTGTTGATGGTGGTGTTGATGGTGGTGGTGTTGATGATGGTGTTGATGGTGGTGGTGATGTTGATGGTGGTGTTGATGGTGGTGGTGTTGATGATGGTGTTGATGGTGGTGGTGGTGTTGATGGTGGTGTTGATGGTGGTGGTGGTGTTGATGGTGGTGGTGTTGATGGTGGTGTTGATGGTGGTGGTGTTGTTGATGGTGGTGGTGTTGATGATGGTGTTGATGGTGGTGGTGTTGATGGTGGTGTTGATGGTGGTGGTGTTGTTGATGGTGGTGGTGGTGTTGATGGTGGTGGTGGTGTTGATGGTGGTGGTGGTGTTGATGGTGGTGTTGATGGTGGTGGTGTTGATGGTGGTGTTGATGGTGGTGGTGGTGGTGGTGTTGATGGTGGTGGTGTTGATGGTGGTGTTGATGGTGGTGGTGTTGATGATGGTGTTGATGGTGGTGGTGTTGATGGTGGTGTTGATGGTGGTGGTGGTGTTGATGGTGGTGTTGTTGATGGTGGTGGTGTTGTTGATGGTGGTGGTGGTGTTGATGGTGGTGGTGGTGGTGGTGGTGGTGTTGATGGTGGTGTTGATGGTGGTGGTGGTGGTGGTGGTGTTGATGGTGGTGGTGGTGGTGGTGGTGGTGTTGGTGTTGTTGATGGTGGTGTTGATGGTGGTGTTGATGGTGGTGTTGTTGTTGGTGGTGGTGGTGTTGTTGATGGTGGTGGTGGTGTTGATGGTGGTGGTGGTGTTGATGATGGTGGTGGTGGTGTTGATGGTGTTGTTGATGTTGATGGTGGTGGTGGTGTTGTTGTTGTTGTTGTTGATGATGGTGGTGTTGGTGTTGATGGTGGTGGTGGTGTTGTTGATGTCGTCTGTGTTGTTCTTCTTCCGCCAAAGACGCCGCGTGGCAGAGGTGAGCCCGAGCAGTGCCTCTCCTGCGCCGCGGTCCCTGCGAGGTCGTCCCGCGACACCATCACAAGTCGCGCATCCATTATTCACGCTCTGCAAAAAAAACATCAAAAAGGTTTTCTTCTTGGCCCCGGTGTCACGGCCCTTCTGACAAGACGAGACGAGACGAGGGGCCTCCTCTGGAGCTCCCTGCACCTCCCGCCCGCTCCTCCTGTCCTCCCCCGACCCTCTCCCCCTCCAGCGTGCTCCTCTCAAGGGGCCACATGCAGCCTCCTACCACTGGTACCCTGTCATGTGAGATGACTGTCATATCAGATGCGACATGAGTGGTATAGAGAATACAGCCTCTTGTAAGCGGTAGGTGCTTCCCAGCTGTCAGCGCGGTGTGCAGCACAGCGTGTGCGTTACGGTGCGCGGTGGGCTGGTACAGCTGGCCCCAAACTGTTTGCGTGTTCAGATGTTTGTTTGTTGGTTTGGGGGATGTTCTGATTTCAGTTTTCGGCATTCGAAAAAAGGCATCGTTTTATTACAAATAATAATAATTTTGGATTCACAACATCTTAACATTATTCTGGAATGTTTTCCAGTTACAGTTATCGCTGATGATTTACATCAGGCTTATTTACCATGATCTTGATTGTTATCTTAATATTGCTACATTGCATTGCAAGCTACATTGCAAATTCTCAATAGTCAACTATGTGCCTCCTAGAACATTGCGATCATCTACTACTGGTCTATTGACGGTTCCAAACCACAGTCTAAGGAAAATCGGGGATGCAGCCTTTGCAAACTATGCACCAAAGGTTATGGAACACACTACCTATGGACATTAGGCAAGCTAGATCTCTTAATATTTTCAAAAATAAGCTAAAAACGTACCTCTTCACCATAGCCTTCTAATACACCACGCTGTTGATTGTACTGTAGCACTATTTTACTCTGTCCATTCTATTGCATAATTTTACTATCTATTCTATTCTACTATTCTATTATTGCACTGTATTGTTTTACTCTGTCTATTGCTTTTTATTACAGGTTCAAAACTGTCAGGTATTAAACTGTGTGGGTATCAAACAAGATACTGTCAGGCTTTAAAACTGTGTAGGACCTAGGCCTAGAACTGCACCCCGAGAGAGGGAACTGCACCCTGAGAGGGAGGTTTGCCCTGGGTGGGAGGGTCGAAGGGTCAAAGTGGGTATCAAACAGGAGGGAAGACTGTCAAGTTTTAAACTGTGGATACCAAACAGAGAAGGTAAAGACAACTTTGAACTGTTGAACAGTAATCCAGAACTATTTTATTGCACTGTAAAATATGTATTTTTTTTATCTATTCTATTCTACAATTTTATTGCACTGCACTATTTTGCTCTGTCTATTTTATCTTACTCTTTTTATTATTGTCTATTTAAAACTGAATCAAACCATAAACAAGGTGGCCTGTTGGGATGTTAGATCCTAATGTAAAAAACTGTGATTTTATAATTATGTCTGCACTTTACAGTATGTGCTCATTTTATGCCTTTATGTCTTTTTTCTGTTGTGAAGCACTTTGAGCTGCAGTTTCTGTATGAAAGGTGTTATACAAATCAAGTTTATTATTATTATTATTATTATTATTATTATTATTATTATTATTATTATTATTATTATTATTATTATTATTATTATTATTATTATTATCCACTTGTCCTCTCTTCTCTCTCTCTCTACCTGTCCTCTCTTCTCTCTCTCTACCTGTCCTCTCTTCTCTCTCTCTACCTGTCCTCTCTTCTCTCTCTACAGGTCCTCTCTTCTCTCTCTCTACCTGTCCTCTCTTCTCTCTCTCTACCTGTCCTCTCTTCTCTCTCTCTACCTGTCCTCTCTTCTCTCTCTACCTGTCCTCTCTTCTCTCTCTCTACCTGTCCTCTCTTCTCTCTCTCTACCTGTCCTCTCTTCTCTCTCTCTACCTGTCCTCTCTTCTCTCTCTCCACCTGTCCTCTCTTCTCTCTCTACCTGTCCTCTCTTCTCTCTCTCTCTACCTCTCCTCTCTTCTCTCTCTACCTGTCCTCTCTTCTCTCTCTCTACCTCTCCTCTCTTCTCTCTCTCTACCTGTCCTCTCTTCTCTCTCTACCTGTCCTCTCTTCTCTCTCTACCTGTCCTCTCTTCTCTCTCTACCTGTCCTCTCTTCTCTCTCTCTCTACCTCTCCTCTCTTCTCTCTCCACCTGTCCTCTCTTCTCTCTCTACCTGTCCTCTCTTCTCTCTCTCTACCTCTCCTCTCTTCTCTCTCTCTACCTGTCCTCTCTTCTCTCTCTCTACCTGTCCTCTCTTCTCTCTCTCTACCTGTCCTCTCTTCTCTCTCTCTACCTGTCCTCTCTTCTCTCTCTACCTGTCCTCTCTTCTCTCTCTACCTGTCCTCTCTTCTCTCTCTCTACCTGTCCTCTCTTCTCTCTCTCTACCTGTCCTCTCTTCTCTCTCTCTACCTGTCCTCTCTTCTCTCTCTACCTGTCCTCTCTTCTCTCTCTCCACCTGTCCTCTCTTCTCTCTCTCTACCTGTCCTCTCTTCTCTCTCTCTACCTGTCCTCTCTTCTCTCTCTCCACCTGTCCTCTCTTCTCTCTCTCTACCTGTCCTCTCTTCTCTCTCTCTACCTGTCCTCTCTTCTCTCTCTCTCTACCTGTCCTCTCTTCTCTCTCTCTACCTCTCCTCTCCTTTCTTCTCTCTCTCCACCTGTCCTCTCTTCTCTCTCTCTGCCTGTCCTCTTTTGTCTCTCTCTTCTCCACCTGTCCTCTCTTCTCTCTCTCCACCTGTCTTCTCTTCTCTCTCTTCTCCACCTGTCCTCTCTTCTCTCTCTCCACCTGTCCTCTCTTCTCTCTCTCTCTCTCTCTCTCTCTCTCTCTCTCTCTCTCTCTCTCTCTCTCTCTCTCTCTCTCTCTCTCTCTCTCTCTCTCTCTCTCTCTCTCTCTCTCTATCTCTCTCTCTCTCTCTCTCTCTCCACCTGTCTTCTCTTCTCTCTCTTCTCCACCTGTCCTCTCTTCTCTCTCTCCACCTGTCTTCTCTCTCTCTCTTCTCCACCTGTCCTCTCTTCTCTCTCTCCACCTGTCCTGACATGTTGTATAAAGCTCCTTCTTAAACCAGCAGATAGTTTGTTTCAGTCCAACTTTCCTCTTTGTTTCCCCTCAAACACTGTGAACCAAGTGAAGGATGAAAATGAAAGCGCAGCGTCTGTGTTATTAAAACGGACACCCGGGGAGGAAGGGCTCTCTGGTGAATACCACATACGCTCTGAGCTGTTTCTGATAACAGATTTATTTAACAGATATTGGCTCATAAAGACGTAACAAACACCTGAGGCATGAAGACCAGTGCCCACACACAAACAGAGACAGAGGAGGCCTAGATACCGTGGCTGGGAATCACCAGAGGCCCTGTGATACCAGACCATCACCATACCATCACCATACTAGAACCATGTTGCGGTTTCAACTGCAAAGTATGTCCCCAATGGAAAGTGTTGTCAACGTCTGCAATAAAACGTATAACATTATATACATATACATCTGTTTTATTTAAAAGTATTAAAATAAGATACATTTTTCAGTCTGTTCACCTCATTCCAATCATTTTTATTTTGCAGCTAAATGGGATTGTCAAGCAAAAAGAAAAAACAATGTTGTTTTTTAACCTTTTAAGCATTGTCATGCACTCGCGCCACTTTGCGCTCGTCTGCCGGCTCCAGGCTGCATCTTCTGCCAATCATCCAATACACCGTTTGGAAGTTGAATTTGCTTTCGATCGCTCAATCGATTGCCGTGCTTCGGGTCTCGAGTTACATGACGATATATCCGGCGAGCGTCATTTGACAGGACGCTCCCTCAAATGACCACGTCCGGTAATAAACGGTCCTGAACTGACCAATCACCGCTGATGGCGAAAATGATTGATCACCGTTGTAGCCAACGAGCGTTCGCTCCAAAATCGATGCCACGCGGGTGGGTCAGAGTGGGGAAGGTGACACAAGAAGACAAAGAAGTCCATTGTTTTGACTTGCGCGTCTGAATGAATGGCAGCGGACGGCCATTTTGGATAATCGCGCTGTGTTTTTACTGGTACACACATTACCAAAACCATTCTCAAACACTAATTTACCGTGGGATTAAAAAAAAGATTTACCTACCACTAAACAGAAATATGAGTACACACAACTTTTACTTCAGTATGTTCAAACCTCTGTTTCTCTAATACATTAGCACTCAAAGTGATTTTTCTTGCTTTTCTTGATTTATTGCTTTAGCAACTTCAGAATGTTACCTTTCAAAAGAGACCAGACTCATGCATGTGCTATAAGTATAAAGTATAAAGGTAAGCTTTGCAAAAAAGGTATGCAGTCGTCAAAAACAAAACCAAAAACGGCCCAGTTTTTTTGCCTGAGGTTAATATCGTGGACCATTAGCGGGGTGGCCTAATGGTTAGAGAAGCGTGTTTGTGACCGGAAGGTCGCTGGTTCGATCCCCCGGACCGGCAGGAAAGAATCTGGGCTGAATTAATAACTCTCTCCGATACCCTTAACACCAACCGCTGAAGTGCCCTTGAGCAAGGCACTTAACCCCCAACTGCTCCAGTGGAGTTGCTCAGTGGCCAACGGTGTCAAGTCAAGTCAAGTAAATGTTATTTATATAGCACATTTCCAGGCAGCGGCAGCTGGCACCAAAGTGCTTCACAGGCAAGTTGATAAAAACAAAATAATGTGATGCAAGATATAAGATAAAAAACATAGTAAAGCAATGAAAGTAATAAAAACAAAATAATATGATGCAAGATATAAGATTAAAAACATAGTAAAGCAATGAAAGTAATAAAAATAAAATAATATGATGCAAGATATAAGATTAAAAACATAGTAAAGCAATGAAAGTAATAAAAAAAAGGTAGGACACAGACTGTGGTTGTACTGGGCAGCTCCCAGGTGTCAGACTGTGGTTGTACTGGGCAGCTCCCAGGTGTGAATGGAACTGTGTGAATGTGAAGCAGGGCGTAGCTGAAAAAGAGCATCCGTGCTCAGAGAAGCTACCCTGGGTAAATAAAGGTTAATAAAAAAAAAAAATTAAATAAAAGATACTTGCCGTCAGTGTATCAATGTAATATATGCACTCAAAATATCAGAGACATTGCTTTATCGATCCTACTAAATACATACGGTTCGAATCATCTGTGCAGCACGTCTCTGGTCTTGTCCAGGACAACGTTGGGTCTCCGCCGGCGCCAGGCTTCTGCAGGGTCAGAGGTCAGCTGGACTCGGGCCAGGGGCCACCCGTGTCACGGCTGAGGCCTCCAGCCATGGGGCTGTTTAAGTGTTGTCACGCTGACAGAGAGGCTCATTATGAGGGGGGGGGGGGGGGGGGGGCCTGTGGACCGGCATCATCGATCCCTTTATGGCGTAAGGACTGACGGACGGACGCTCGCTGCTGCCCCTCTCTCTCTCTCTCTCTCTCTCTCTCTCTCTCTCTCTCTCTCTCTCTCTCTCTCTCTCTCGCTCTCTCTCTCTCTCTCTCTCTCATCTCTATTTCTCTCATCTTTCTCTCTTGTCTCTTTCTCTCTCTCTCTCTGTCTCTCTCTTGTCTCTATTTCTGTCTCTCTCTCCATCTCTCTCTCTCTCCATCTCTCTCCCTCCATCTCTCTCTCTCTCTCTCTCTAGCTCTCTCTCTCTCTCTCGTCTCTATTTCTCTCTCTCTCTCATCTCTATTTCTCTCATCTTTCTCTCTTGTCTCTTTCTCTCTCTCTCTCTGTCTCTCTCTTGTCTCTATTTCTGTCTCTCTCTCCCATCTCTCTCTCTCTCTCCATCTCTCTCTCTCTCATCTCTCTCTCTCTCTCTCCTCTCTCGTCTCTATTTCTCTCTCTCTCTCATCTCTATTTCTCTCATCTTTCTCTCTTGTCTCTTTCTCTCTTCTCTCTCTGTCTCTCTCTTGTCTCTATTTCTGTCTCTCTCTCCATCTCTCCTCTCTCTCCATCTCTCCATCTCTCTCTCTCTCTCTCTCTCTCTCTCTCTCTCTCTCTCTCTCTCTCTCTCTCTCTCTCTCTCTCGTCTCTTTCTCTCTCTCTCTCTCTCAGCCACCACAGTACAGCTGAATCATTCTCCGATGCAGGACTCTCAGAACAGGTGTCAGAACTGCTGACAGTCGTGGCATGCCGGGTGACACAAGCAACCATAATGGCCCGTGTCAACAGTGGCTCAGGAGGTGGGGAGC
>NC_140169.1:144381843-144443912 GCF_963971535.1 Notolepis coatsorum | reverse complement strand
CAAAGTTTGTCAAATGATAAATGCGATTTTCACATTCTGATGGCCCCCATAACGCGGAGCGTAGTCAGACGAGATACATAAAAGCCGCGTCTCTCGCCCGGTGGCTCCTGGATGTTATCTAAAGAGGAGCCGAGCGCGTAAGCAAGGTAATCAAAAGCCACGAGAGTTATGCAAAATGTATGCGGTGGACATATTTTTTCTCGCAAGGCCATCAGAATGCTTTAGCACTTGCCTCCCCCGTTCCGGTGTGCATGAACGGGCGGGCGGGTGTGTGTGTGTGGTGTGTGTGTGTGTGTGTGTGTGTGTGTGTGTGTGTGTGTGTGTGTGTGTGTGTGTGTGTGTGTGGTGTGTGTGTGTGTGTGGGTGTGTGTGTGGGTGTGTGTGTCTGTGGGTGTGCATGTACATGTGTGTGTCTGTGTGTGGGTGCGTGTACGCGCGTGTGTGTGTGCGTGTGTGTGTGTGGGTGTGCATGACATGTACATGTGTGTGTGGGTGTGTGGGTGTGCGTGTACGGTGTGTGTGTGTGTGTGGGTGTGCGTGTACATGTGTGTGTGTGTGTGTGTGGGTGTGGGTGTGGGTGTGCGTGTACATGTGTGTGTGTGTGTGTGTGTGTGTGTGTGTGTGTGTGTGTGTGTGTGTGTGTGTGTGTGTGTGTGTGTGTGTGTGTGTGTGTGTGTGAATACGCCTCAGCCGCGCCAGTGAGAAAGAGTCATCACTTAGAGCAGGTGTATCCAGGGGAACCGTCACGCATAAGCCCCCCATCCCCCGCCGATCTCCTCCGCGCGCCGCGAACCGAAGCGAATAAACAACACCGTTCCAAGGTGCGTTCGCTCTCCGCGCCTCGATAACGACGCCTCCCTCTCTGTATGTTTCTCCCGACGTTCCCGAAGAACGGTGTTTCAGTTTCCCCCCACCATGCGCAGGGGTGTCGGTATAGGCGCCGTGATTGATGTTTGTAATGTTTGTTTTCCCTCCGTTGTCACGGTTACCGTGTAAGTAAGTACAACTTTATTTTTATAGCGCCCTTTTCAGCACGAGTGTGCACAGAGTGCTTCACAGCATTTTAAAACATGTGAAGATAGGAAAAAAAACATTCAAATGAGCTAATGAGCTTTTATTATTATTTTATTTTATTTTACTTTTATGTTCTTCCATTTCATTGGTTGTTTTATTCATTTTAATTGTTTTTATTCATTTTAATTGTTTTATTCATTTAACTTTTTGTCTATATCTCCTGTAGCACTCTGAAATTATCGCGAATATAAAGTGCGGTACACATTGAATCTATTATTATTATTATTATTATTATTATTATTATTATTATTAATAGACAACAAAAACTAAAACAAAAAACAAAAAAGACATAAACAGAAAGAAAACAGCTATGGGTGTTCAAAAAGCCTGCCTGTAGAGAAGTAGGTTTTTAGCTGCCTTTTATAAATGAGCTCTGAGGGCGCGTTTTATTCCCTGGTTAGTCTCTGGTTAACCCTTTCACTGCGACAATACAGAAGGTTAACCCTTTCACTGCCACACGACAAAGGGTTAAGAGGGTTAATTGCATAATAAACTGAGCATCGTCTGGTAAGGTGTGTGACGGGCCTCGCCCCGCGGGAGGATACAGGAGCCGCTCTGATATAGCTGCTATGTTATATATACATACAGACGCGCGACAGAGTGGCTCAGGAGGCAGAGCTGTCGTCTGGTAGTTGGGAGGTCCCCGGTTCGATTCCCACTCCTCCCGGGCAGCGTGTCGAAGTGTCCTTGAGCAAGACACTTAACCCCTAATTGCTCCCGATGAGCAGGTTGGCAGCTTGCATGGTCGCCTCCGCCGTCTGTGTGTGAATGTGAGGAACAATATTGTAAAGCCATTTGGATAAAAGTGCTACTGTATATAAATGCATCATTTACCATTTACATATATATATGCAGTGGAGGAAGAAGTACACAGTTCCTTTACTTAAGTAAAAGTAGAAATACTCAGATAAATGAGTACTCTGGTAAAAGTCCTCCATTCAAATTCTACTTAAATTAAGTAAAAATAGTGAAGTATTTGCTATTGAATGTACTTAATAAGTATCTCAAATAATAGTACACATTCTACATGACGTTTGTGTATCCATTGACCTTTATAATTTATGTTAAAGTGGTATGTGGTCCAGTTTTGCTGCTCTGATTAAAGGTTATGTTAAAGTGGTATGTGGTCCAGTTATGCTGCTCTGATTAAAGGTTATGTTAAAGTGGTATGTGGTCCAGTTATGCTGCTCTGATTAAAGGTTATGTTAAAGTGGTATGTGGTCCAGTTATGCTGCTCTGATTAAAGGTTATGTTAAAGTGGTATGTGGTCCAGTTATGCTGTTCTGATTAAAGGTCGTGTTAAAGTGGTATGTGGTCCAGTTATGCTGCTCTGATTAAAGGTTATGTTAAAGTGGTATGTGGTCCAGTTATGCTGCTCTGATTAAAGGTTGTGTTAAAGTGGTATGTGGTCCAGTTATGCTGCTCTGATTAAAGGTTATGTTAAAGTGGTATGTGGTCCAGTTATGCTGCTCTGATTAAAGGTCATGTTAAAGTGGTATGTGGTCCAGTTATGCTGCTCTGATTACAGGTTGTGTTAAAGTGATATGTGGTCCAGTTATGCTGCTCTGATAACGTCCTCTTGTGAAAGTATAATCTTCATAAATTTTTTATTTTGTATATATTATGTTTTCTATGCAAAATCTTTTTCTTCAAAGTAACTAGTAACCTATGGGTTCAAATAAATGTAGTGGAGTAACAAGTACAATATTTCCCTTGAAATGTAGTGGAGTAAAAGTATAAAGTTCCCTAAAATGAAAATACATAAAGTACAATAGCTCGAAATTGTACTTAAGTACAGTACTTGAGTAAATATACTTAGTTACTTTCCACCACTGTATATGTGTATCTTCTCAACTGTTTATGCAACACAAGCATAGGTGTAGTTTTAGGGGCGGTTGCAGGGGACATGAGAATAGGTCAATGTGTCCCCCTCAAAAAATATAGCTAATATGAAAGATGACCCCCTCCCCAAAAGAGGTAAAACAAATAAGCTGGTCAAAACATTTATATATCCTTCTATACAGCTGTAACTATATATAAAAAAGAAAATGGGTGTGGTGTGTTTTGAATGTGCAGAAACAATATAGGAGAATACATATTTGAAAGCAACACAGAACGCCTGAGAGCCTTACTGCATTATATATACTGCATTATATCTGTGTCAGCCTCACATAAATAAAGACAATTCCACCATAAATTAATGTATAAAGGGCACAAATTGGTGCATAAAATTAGCACCAGAATGCAGGAAACGAATTTGACACTCAAAATCTCCTGGGGGAGGACCACCTGACCCCCTGCTTAAAGCCCCCCCCCCGACCCCACGCCCTTGAACACAAGCATGTGATCCATATAACAGAAAGACATCCTCATCATATTTACCTTTCATAGTGAACGTGTTGGTCTGAATGAAGAATAAGGGACTTTATGGGGAAATAATTAAGAGACAACTCGGAAGCGCTCATTACGGGCAAATGGAATTAAAGCAGAAACGAAGCCACATTTTCCAAGTGACTTCTGCGATAATGGATTGTGACTCAACCGTGTGATGCATGAATGGGCGTACCCGCCGTACCCTATACTAGGATGTAGGAGGTAGGGTGGAAGTGTGCCGTCGGTGTAATACGACCTTATCTCTTAACAGAGCGGAGAGAGAGTGTGCGTGCGCGTGGGTCAGTGTGTGTGTCCGTGTCAGTGTGTGTGTGTCCGTGTCAGTGTGTGTGTGTCCGTGTCAGTGTGTGTGTGTGTGTGTGTGCGTGCGTGAAAGACCGCAAGCTCTCCTTGAGTTTCACAGATTGTGATATCAGCAGACGAAATAAGATCCAGCCAGCGTGTGCCGTACAATAGTGTTGGCTTTGCCCCAAGGGGAGGATTGCGTATCAGGGTAATGAATTGCAAGGGAGACAGCCCTGGGGGGGGCGCCCTGCCCCCATGTGAGTACACTATAATGGATATATATTGCATTTCCTTGAGGCTCTTGCACTGGCTAATTGGTAGACAGATAGCTAATTCCAAGATCTTTATCCCCAAACCACCAACAAATATACTATACACAGTGGTCTGCTCATAACAGTCTAGTTAGACTCTGGCAAATTTCTGTCGTTTTTTTCGTCTAATAATTCCAATGTGAATGAATGTTTGTGTGTGTCTGTTTTTGTTTCCTTGCAGGGGAGAGAGAGCATGATGAAGTATGATATCCTCTGGTGAAAGAAACGTTCCAGGTGTTACCAGGCCGGGGACATATAACAAGGGATCTACCTCAACTGCCAAGGTGCGTAAAGAGAAAAAGAGAAAATTGTTTTTTTGTGGAGCTACACGCACACACACACACACACACACACACACACACAC
The DNA here is from genome assembly GCF_963971535.1 of Notolepis coatsorum. Classification (NCBI taxonomy): domain Eukaryota; kingdom Metazoa; phylum Chordata; class Actinopteri; order Aulopiformes; family Paralepididae; genus Notolepis; species Notolepis coatsorum. The sequence continues at coordinate 144,439,487 of NC_140169.1, read as the reverse complement.
ACACACACACACACACACACACGCACTGTGGGGGACACTTTAACCCTTTCACTACCACTCTATCAAAGGGTTAACCCTTTCACTGCGACACTACAGAAGGATAACCCTTTCACTGCCACACAAGTAACAAAGGGTTAACCCTTTCACTACCACACTACAGAAGGTTAACCCTTTCACTACCATCAACTGTATAGTCTGTAGTGTGGTAGTGAAAGGGTTAACCTTCTGTAGTGTGGTAGTGAATGGGTTAAGTGGGGGGGGGGGGGGTTGTGGGTCTGATATGAGCGCCAAACACTTCATTTCCTGCATTCTGGAGTACTTTTATGCCCCAATTTGTGTCTTTTCTGCATCGATTTATGGTGGAAATGTCTTTATTTATGTAACGGAAGAGACATTCATCCTCGCGCTACACTAGCCAGAAGCCACTGACTGAACGCGAGTGAGAGGCGCGCTTGCCAGGTTGAGATGGTACGGTCCTGTAGGGGTGTCTGAAATTGTATATAGTATAATAATATAATAGTTACAGGATAAATAAATTATTTGACCCCCTTGTTTTTTTTTACCTCTTTTGTGGAGGGGGGGGGGGGGTAGTCTTTCATATAGCCATATTTTTTGAGGGGGACTATTGATTGATGGGGCCGTGTCCCCTGCAACCCCCCCCCCTCCTAAACCTACGCCTATGCACACACAGACACACACACACACACACACACACACACACACACACACACACACACACACACACACACACACACCACACACACACACACACACACACACACACACACACACACACACACACACACACACACACACACACACACACACAACACTATATATATGCACATCCCCTGTCAGGTCAGTAAATGTGAGAGGAAATTGTGCCTCAGCCGCTCAAGGATCCTTTTAACCCTTTCACTGCGACAACACACAGAAGGTTAACCCTTTCACTGCCACACATTTTCTCTTTGAAAACCGAAGCAGAGAAACAGGGACCTCTGGTCTCAGCAGCACGTTTATCCAATCAGGTGCCTTCCACGCCGGGGACGTGGGAAGTAGGGAGGGGCTACATGATGCACGCAACGACCACGCATCATGTAAACAACCTGGGGTGACAGGCAGCGACTCAGGAGGTACAGCGGTCGTCTGGTAATCGGAAGGTTCCCGGTTCGATTCCCGCTCCTCCCGGGCGGCAGCGTGTCGATGTCTCCTTGAGCAAGACACTTAACCCCTAAAACTGCTCCCGATGTGCAGGTCGGCACATTGCACTAACCGTCGGTAGTGTGATAGTAAAGGGTTAACCTTCTGTAGTGTGGCAGTGAAAGGGTTAATTATCTCCCGCACATGTGCTTTTGGATGAATAATTGAGACCGATCAGGACGTCAATCACTGCATTTCCGCAAGCGATCGTCAGGGTCAGGCGTCTCCGGCGCGGTGAGGTGAGGGCCGGGTTTATTATGAGCAAGAGTGCATTAAAAAAAGATGGGTGGAATTTAATAGAATTAGGACATAAACCATCAAGTGCCTTATTAACGGATTATTGGCCTACCGCGATTATGTGCACACACACAGTATATAATATCCCCGGAAGTTTTCCCCACATTTTAATTAACGACCTAATTAACATTAAAGGTGCTGTAGATAACGTTTATTTTTTTTATGTAGACTAATCGTTTAAATGAAAAGCTCCACGGAGCTTTTAGAAAGATGTGTAATGAAAGTATAGCTTTGCCTCCTAAAAACATAATGAATTAATTTATCATTTAAAAACTATTTGGCAGGTCCGAAAGGAATTTAGTTATAAATGGTGAATGGTGAATGGTGCGTTTATATAGCAGCTTTTATCCAAAGCGCTTTACAATTTTGTTCCTCACTTCAGCCACACGTTCACACAGCGACGCGGCGGAGGCGACCATGCGAGGTGCCGACCTGCACATCGGGAGCAGTTAGGGGTTAATAAGTGTCTTGCTCAAGGACACATCGACACGCTGCCGCCCCCGGGAGGAGCGGGAATCGAACCGCTCCGATTACCAGACGACCGCTGTACCTCCTGAGCCGCTGTCACCCCAGGTTGTTTACATGATGCGTGGTCGTTGCGTGCATCATGTAGCCCCTCCCTACTTCCCGCGTCCCCGGCGTGGGAGGCACCTGATTGGATAAACGTGCTGCTGAGTTGAGAGGTCGCAGCTGTTTCTCTGCTTCGGTTTACAGAGACAAAATGTTCCGCTTCTCTTTTTCGACCTAAAGTTGAAACAAAAATATCGGATATTACGGATCCCCATTAGCTGGTGCCATAGCAACCAGCTAGTCTTCCTGGGGTCCACACAAAAAAAAACATACAAAAACAATTATTATTGCAAAGCTAAATGATTAAAAGTTTGGCTAAAGATGGCTAAAATTACATGCAAGCACAGAAACAGAAAACAAACTATTATTATTATTATTTTTAAAAGTGAATCTACTGTAAATGCAGCAGAGGTTTTGAGGCAGGTTATTCCAAAGAGTTAATGCTCTGAAAATAAAAGATCTCATTAAAGCCATGGTTTTTGGACCTGGTCACCTGGACAATGATTATCGTACCCTGTGTAGTCCTACGTGAGCACACCATCGTGTTGGTCAGACTATGCTGGTGCTCTAGTAGTAAATGATAAATTATGCATTTATATTGTGCTTTTCTCCAAAGCGCTTTACAATTTCTCTTCCTCACATTCACCCATTCACTCACACCGACGGCAGAGGCAACCATGCACGGTGCCGACCTGCTCATCGGGAGCACTTAGGGGGGTTACAGTAAGTGTCTTGCTCAAGGACACTTCCACACACGCTGGCGGAAAAAGGAGCGGGAATCGAACCCGGGAACCTCTGGATTACCAGACGACTCCTCTACCTCCTGAGCCAATGTCTCAGCGTCTAGTGGCTGAACGTTATCTATACTAGCACCTTTAAGTCATTCAGTCAGTAACAGTCGTGTCATAGAGATGAAACCAACCTCAGGAAATACCATCATTAATTTTAACCATTCACTGTAATAAAGGAACGAACGGCAATGGCAATGCAGCCGGTCTTTGGCGGTACAGCTGTACTCTGAGGGGTGCTGCTCCCCGCCGCAAGAGAGGCTAACGGCTTACCGAAAAGATAAAGCATAACAGCTTACTAACAGCAGGGAGCAGTGCATAGAATCCCCCATAGGGAACACAGCTTACAGATAGAAAACACCACTCTTTGGGTAGTTGCATCCAGTACAGAGCAGAACACAAAGCAGGTGGTAGTAGTGGTGGTGGTGGTGGTGGTGATGGTGGTGGTGGTGGTGGTGGTGTTGATGGTGGTGGTGGTGGAGGACGGGGTGGTAGTAGTGGTGGTGGTGGTGGTGGAGGTGGTGGTGGAGGACAGGGTGGTGGTGGTGGTGGTGGTGGTGGTGTTGATGGTGGTGGTGGTGGTGGAGGACGGGGTGGTGGTGGTGGTGGTGGTGATGGTGGTGGTGGTGGTGGTGGTGTTGATGGTGGTGGTGGTGGAGGACGGGGTGTTGATGGTGGTGGTGGTGGTGGAGGACGGGGTGTTGATGGTGGTGGTGGTGGTGGTGGTGATGGTGGTGGTGGTGGTGGTGGTGTTGATGGTGGTGGTGGTGGAGGACGGGGTGTTGATGGTGGTGGTAGTGGTAGTGGTGGTGGTGGTGATGGTGGTGGTGGTGATGGTGAGGGATCCTGACTTGCAGGTACTGTAGGCCTAGTAGCAGCAGAGCAGCGAGAGCAACAGCACAGCATCATCAGTGTACAGAGCGTTGCGTGTGGACGGGGAGCTCTTTAGACCACCGGTGGATGTGGCGCGATGGACCGTCATGCTAAGCTGTCACACTGTCACAGGTCCACGTGCATACAGTAATTGCATTCATTTGCTGAATGAAAGGTATTTAGCAGATTGACAAATGTGTAGATTAAATACTAATTGATCAATTGACAAAACCACATTTTTCCATTTTCTTGCATTTTGCACAGTATATACAACTAGTTTTGTATATCTTGTTTAGTGTCTGGTTTTTTGGTTGTATTATATTTGGTTACTGTAGGAAGCACAATCTTAGGGGGCTCATACAGAACCAAGCATTTCACTGTACCTTGTACCGTAGCTTATATGTGACAAATAAAACAAAACGTGAAACTTGAACTTGAAAACCCTCTGAACATACGATAAGATAAGATATTCCTTTATTAATCCCCTTGGGGAAATTCGGGAATCATTTGTTATTTTAATCGAGGACAGGCCAGCTGGCCAGGTGTAAAAGAGTCAGTGTGTAAGGCTTGTGATAGTACAACTATAGATCGAGACTCTGAATCCCAATGACGTAGAAACCATCCCACAGAATGGATGAAGCCAAAGTAGACATTTAGATTTTTTTTATTTGATTGAAGTTTATTTCAAATATGCAACATAAGAAACAAACATCAAGTACATATATAGCCTTAAGCCGTTCAAATAATAAATGTATATACACATTTTTCTTTTTTAAATAACGAAGAACAAACAAAAAAGTCAAACTCAATTCTTCTTTTTTTCTTCTTTTTTTTCATTTATATATTTGAAAAGGAGTGGGAAGAAGCATACAGTTATTTAATCCCACCTCAATTTACTCATCAGAACATACTATATTTTATTGACTAATTCATACAATTACAATACAATTAAATACAAGTACAAGACTGTTTCATTGGAATTGTGTTGCTAGGCAACAGCTTGAAGATTCTGTCCACTATTGATACTGTACTAGCAAACGCTGCAACCAGATATGGTACGAAATGCTTGTATTTAAATCAACAAAAACACGTTATACATTATATAAACCCTATTCTTACATATCGTACTGTCCCGCGGACTCCACACGCCGTCCCGCATTTGGTCACACTACGAGCATGAGGAGCGAACCGCTGCGTTATATTTCATAAAGCATCCGTTTGAAAGTAAAACACAGTGTGTGTGTCCCCCCCCCCCCCCGTTAAGAATTACGTTTAATGTAATCTCTTGGCGAGCGCTCGAGGGCAAAGCCACCGGATTTAGAAAGATGGAAAACAAACAACGAAACTAAAACATTAAAACGACTTTCTGTTGCATGGTTTTATGATTATGTGTGCGTTTGATATGGATGTATAACTGTATATCGTTTTATGGCCTACATAATAATAAAAAAAAAGATCGCCCCCGCGGCAGAGAATAATGAGCCACAGTGTAATGCATCTGTACTATGTAGCCGAGCAACTATAGACAGATGTACAAACACACTGAATCCTAATGAATGAAAAAAAAAAGGAATACATCCCACAGAATGTAAACGGCTACAGTAGACCGTTTCATTGGACTTGTTGTTGCTAGGCAACAGCTTGAACCCAAGGTTCTTTCCCTTGTCAGCTATTGATACTAGCAAACTCCACCAACAAAGAAACTATAAAAGAAGGAAGGGTCATTGCGTCACTGTGTAGCGCATGAACCCACATGGGTGCCAAGTGTGGGGACGTTGAATTCAATGGTATCGCCATCTCCTTGTTTAGTACCTGTCATTTTATGACCCGTCAGTTCAAGTTCAAGTTTTGTTTTATTTGTCTCATGTACATTACAGTGAAGTTCTGTATGAGCCTCCTGAGATTGTGCTTCATACAGTAAAGAAAGTAAAAAAGAATAAAGACCAAACACTATAGAAAATATACAATATAAGGCGGCCGGGTAGCGCAGCGGACTAAGCGTCTGTCTACCACCGCAGAGACACTGGTATCGAATCCGGCTGTCAGCGGTGCCTCCGGCTTCTTGGCCGGTCGTCTTACTGACTCAATTGGCAGTGTCAGCGGGAGGGAAGCCGGTGGGGTGGTAATCTGGTCGTTGTAAACAGCGACTCCTACACGTCGGTCAGGGCGCCTGCACAGCGAGGAAGGGATCTGGGTGAGGTAGTGTGCCCTCCCACGCGTTACACTCACCCAATGAGAGTCCTCGCTGCCAGGTGAAAAGAGGCTGCTGGCTTGTCTCCTATGTATCGTGGGAAGCATGTGATAGACTTCAGGGCTCCCTAGACCGGCAAGTGGGGGGGAAATGCGCACAACGACCAGGAAGGGGAGGGGGGAATTGGCATAACGACTAAATTGGGATGGGAGGAAAATACAAGAAAAATAGGAGGAGAAAAAAGTGGGGGAAAAAAATTATATATATATATATATACAAAACGAAAGTACAAAATGCAAACAAAATGCAAAAATTAGGTAGAGATGTAGTTATTACCTCGGATGTCAGAATCATCAGTAATTTGTTGCATTGTTAACTATAGCTAATGTTTGGTATATTGTTTGATGTATTATTTTCTCATTATAACTTGTATATTGTTTGTATTATTACATATACAGTACATCTCCCGTAGGCGTCGATACTAGAACCGACACAAAAGTCTGGCACCGAGCAGAGGATTGAACGCTGGTGTTCTGACATGATGACCCCTCCGTCTTTTATAGTTTTCCTTGTCCACCAACAGGACATGATGTTGGCTCCATTCAGGATGTTTATGAAGTGGAGTTTAAACGTCTGTACAGCAGATAATCCCCACGTCTCCGTCGGGGTAGACACTCTGACCCGTCTCCGTCGGGGTAGACACTCTGACCCGTCTCCGTCGGGGTAGACACTCTGACCCGTCTCCGTCGGGGTGGACACTCTGACCCGTCTCCGTCGGGGTAGACACTCTGACACGTCTCCGTCGGGGTAGACACTCTGACACGTCTCCGTCGGGGTAGACACTCTGACACGTCTCCGTCGGGGTAGACACTCTGACCCGTCTCCGTCGGGGTAGACACTCTGACCCGTCTCCGTCGGGGTAGACACTCTGACACGTCTCCGTCGGGGTAGACACTCTGACCCGTCTCCGTCGGGGTAGACACTCTGACACGTCTCCGTCGGGGTAGACACTCTGACACGTCTCCGTCGGGGTAGACACTCTGACACGTCTCCGTCGGGGTAGACACTCTGACACGTCTCCGTCGGGGTAGACACTCTGACCCGTCTCCGTCGGGGTAGACACTCTGACACGTCTCCGTCGGGGTAGACACTCTGACACGTCTCCGTCGGGGTAGACACTCTGACACGTCTCCGTCGGGGTAGACACTCTGACACGTCTCCGTCGGGGTAGACACTCTGACCCGTCTCCGTCGGGGTAGACACTCTGACCACATGGGCTGAGCTGCCTTTGTGTCCAGGGAGGTGAAAGTGAGGCAGCAACAGGAGGAGCAGGGATTAATCTCACTAACTACAGGTGACCTGTTGCTGCCCTGGATTTGCTGGATATAGTCTTAACTGCCCCGTCGAGCCCTGGTCATGTTCTAGCAGCTAATGCTACTTAAGAGTAGACTATACGCTCCCAAGGCAGGCTAATGGGAGGGAACATGGGGGAAAAAAATCTAAAATGATATGTCTTGTAAACTCTTTCTTATATATAATATATATATATAATATTTATAATAAGAGTTTTCATCGTATAAAATCGTATAAGAGGAAAAAGACATTGCCAACTGATAGATACATGAAATATACGTAATATGTGTGTATATATATATAATATATGAAATATTATATATGAAATATTATATATATATATATATATATATATATACAGTATTATATATATATGAAGTGAGACAAAGAGAGAGAGATCATAGTTATGTCTATAGCCTATATATTTTCCATGTGTATTTTTTGTGTCCTTGTTTTTTTATTTTTTTTTGTTACTGAATAGAGTTCAGGGGAAGAAACATATTCTTTCCGTTGGAACCTACCATGCTTTCATCGTCAAGGCCTAGCAGAGGAGCTGATTAATCCCCCATTATTCATATAAAGGGAGGGTTTTTTGGGGGAGTTTAGCGTAATATAGGCCAGAAGACTGCCTGCAGAGAGACTCAGCTGCTGTGTGGGACTCAGTACCTCATGAACACAGTGGATGAGATGCGTCTGAATACTGTCTTTAGTTATACTGAGGATATATAATAGGGATGCCCCGATCGATCGGCCACCGATCGTTATCGGCCGATACTCAGTATAAATATGCAATCTGTGAATTCCGATAATTAGTCATATTCGCCGATAGCGGAAACCGATCAAGCGAAGCTCTCACTCGCTGTCTGTCTCAGACACACACGACCTGCAAACTGCCGCTGCTCCTCCTCCCTAGCCCCGCCCGCCCCCGTGTAGAGTTTGTAAACAAAGAGGTGCGGCTCCTCTGCTCGAGTCTGTAGTGCACTGCATTCGACCTGCGCTAACGTTAGCTACCTAGCTATCGTTACTGTTTAAACAAAATTACCCAGTCAACTATTCACGTTTAGTAGGCATTGTCTAACGGTATTTAGCCGGCTAGCTACCGATAGCTCCTGATATCAACAAATGATCCAGAAAGTCTAGTAGTTCATGTTCATACCTCAGTTAGCTTGCGTTAGCTGACGTTCGTTTACTGTTCAAAATGAAATGTCCCATTGAACTAAAGTTCTGTCTTAACGTCATCTAGCCGGCTAGCAGTAGCTACAGATAGCTCTTGATATCAATGTCTTATAACATTGATTTAATGCGTATTCGAGCTGAGGGCTTGCTGAATGTGAAATGACCAAAGCACTTAACGTTACCAATGGGGTCCCGCTGCAGCGCCGGAGAATCCTTTTTGGAGCTGGGCTACTAGAGTACACACAGACAGTGGAGCTGTTTGCAGATAGTGAGCATTTTGACTTGTTGCGTGGTGGCGATGTCTCGCAGATAATACAAGTACAAGTCTAATTATATAATATATATATTTTATAAAAAAAAAAAAAAAAAAAATTATATAAAATAATTTTTAATTTCTTTTTAATCAAAAACAATCGGTATCGGATCGGTATCGGCCGATATGGCTCACGACGATCGGTGATCGGTATCGGTGGCAAAAAACGTGATCGGGGCATCCCTAATATATAAGTCTGAATACGGTATTTAGTTATTCTGAGGATTCCACCCACTGCGGCATCAGAGTATGATTGACCTATCCCCAAGCCCGCCCTCTTTTCCTGATCCTCCAATCACAACCGTTGCTTCCCTCGGACAAACAAATGAGTAACCAGTGTCAGCTGTTGATATAAATAGGCTGCTCCCGTGTCGATTGATCCGGTGGTCGAGAACAGGATATATCGTGACACAGGTCGGCTTTGTGTAAAAGGATTCACTGTCAACCGTGAGGAGAGGCTTGGCTTTGGTTACAGTGCCCAAGTGGGACAAAATATGGCATTCATTTTTATATTTAAATGAATGTTGTACACTGCGAGTGGTCTCGCAAGGCTTTATTCTGGCGCTTTAGTGAATCAACTCAAGCAAAGTGAAAGAACAGTGCACCGGGCATCATGTCGTCCGTTATGATGAAGGATGAATGTATACATGCCTGCTTTTGATTGATTGATTGAAAAGTTTATTAACAGATTGCAGAATGGGTACTGGGGGACACTACTGTACATTGGAATACTGACAAAGCCATACTTGGTCATTTACTGTACAACTGGATTAGGACATTTGTAAGGGCCAGTTTCGAATTGCAGTCTCCCGTAGGTGTTCTTTGAGAGTGCTTTTTAAAGTGGGTAGTGATTCACATTCCTTTACAGCTTTGGGTAGGGCGTTCCACATTGATGTGGCATAATTGCGAAACGTGTTTAGTCCCTTGTTTTTGCCGAATCTGGGTTTAACATGATTTGTTGAGCTCCCTCTGGTGTTGTGATTGTGGTATTCACTGACCTTTGGGAAGTATTTTGACATGTACATGGGTACCTTGGTCGTGTAGTGTATCTTGTAGACCAGGCCCATTGCAAGTTGCATGTTTGATCATGTTTGATCATGTTTACATATGTACATTTAGTCATTTATCTGAACGCTTTTATCCAAAGCAACTTACAAGTTCTGTATGACAGGTCAGCAGGAAGGGTGCAACTCCTTCAGCTGAGTAACAATGTTCATCAAACAGTGCTGGACCTTGGGTGCTACACACAGTGTTGAGTGCATAGTAGTAGAGACATATTTGACTTGACACAGACTTGCCCATATGCGCATGTCCAGAGTTAATTATATTGTTATATTGTTTGCACTGCCTATTTTTATTCTATTTAAATAGTTACTTCTCCACTGTACTATAATTCTATGACCTGTATCATATCTTCTACTACCTGTACCTCCCCTCCCCTCCTCCCCTGTGCCTGAATTTCCCCCAAGGGGATCAATAAAGGAATATCTTATCTTATCTTATCTTATCTTATCTTATATTAGTATAGTAGGAAGTAATAGTAATATTACAAACTTATATATTTAGTGGAAGAGTGCATGATAGTAGAAAACAGTAAGAAGGTTAGGTTGTTATTTTTATTATTATTTTTTCTTCATTTTTTTTCTTCATTTCAGATATTATGTTGAAATGCCATAACCCTTTATGGATGTGACAACAAATTGAAGTAAACATGTAGACCAGTATAAAAGGATGCTGGTGATGACCTGGGACCTATACCTGTGTCCGTGGCTTGGTGTAAATTGCCCCCCCCCCCCCCCCCCCCCCCCAGTAGTATACACAAGGTGCAGTATACACAAGGTAGCCTAGCTGGCGTGATATATGTCATACGTTGTAGCAGGTTTTGGTGGTTAAGAGTCAGACCGTGGTCATATCTGACTTTTGTAGTACCATGCTACATTGAGTATACAGTGGCCAGCACCGTGGTGAAACTAAAGTTACCCTCAAACCTTTTTTCGTGAGGAATAATAGAGTGCGTCATCTGCTGGAAATGTTTGACTAATCTCCGACGGTCTCGGCCCTGCTGTGGATGACTGCCCACGGCTGCAGTGAGACTCTGATGAAACAGTGGTCTCATTTGATGTAACTCAGTGCATGGCGACGACGTGCAGCAACTTTCTCACCGAACGATATCCAGTCTGAGCCCTGAACCTCCAAGTACCGATCCGATCTGTCGTTTTTTCAGTCTGGGGTCAAAAAGGAACGAGATATAATCAGATTTTTTTCCCATTAGAGAGATCTAACATGCTTCTATGTGTCAAAAGGTTTGCAAATGTTACACATGGTTTTTTGGTGTCCATCTTTAGTAGGAGGGACATTCTCTGATACCGATTTTAGCCTGGTATCGATCACTACCACTGTGCCTTAAAATCCAGTTTAAAAACCTACCTGTTTACCCAGCAGGCCTTTTAGCTTTTAAACTGGGCTTGTTTAGCCTGGATAGTCTGATCGCTCAACTACAGTACCCTGTTTCATTTTGTGTATTATTCTATTTATTTTTTATTTTTTTTATCGTACTTGTTGTTATATTTGTCACATTTATATTAGTTTCTTTACCATGTTTTTACTGTGTTTTATTATAGTGCCATTTATAGTACTTTGGTGCAACTACATTTGTTTTAAATGTGTTTTAGAAATGTGTACTTAGGCTACTTACTTACTGTACCTACTTACCTACTTACTAGTACTAGCATCCCTAGTAGCAATGTCTACACTCAGGAAGCAACAAACATGGTTAGGAGGAGAACCAACTCATTACTCCTCATCGCGATCCCTAACCATCCAGAACAGCGCTGCTAGGATCCTGATGAGGGTGCGCAAACATGACCACATCACCCCCACCCTCAGATCCCTTCACTGGCTCCCCGTGGAACACAGGATCGAGTACAAGGTCTCCCTCCTCACTCACCAGTGTGTACACGGTGGTGCCCCTGCCTACCTCAAGGAACTCCTCACCCCCCAGTCCTCCTCACGCCCCCTCCGCTCCAGCACAGCCTACCTCCTCAAAGCCCCCAGGACTAAGCTGCACACCATGGGCGATCGAGCCTTCTGCTCTGCCGCACCCAGACTGTGGAATGCTCTCCCCAACCACCTGAGAGCACCACAAACTGTTAATACTTTTAAACGTGGACTCAAGACCTACCTTTTTAGAAAGGCCTTTTATAAGTTTGTATGTCTTATTCATATGTTGTTCTGCTATGTGTTCTTCTTTTTTATATATCCATTTGTATTCTTTTTTTTATCTTTATTTTTTATCTTTTCTCCCCTCCTTTTTCCTCTGATTTTTCTCCCATCCCAATGTTAGTCGTTATGCCAATTCCCAATCCCCTTCCTGGTCGCTGCGCACCTACCCCCCACAGTCGGTCTGGGAGAGTGGAGGCTATCACGTGCTTCCTCCGACACACGTCTAGCCAATCAACCGCTTCTTTTCACCTGGCAGCGCGGACTCTCACTGAGAGGGTGTAACGTGTGGAAGGATCACACTACCCCCCTTAGATCCTATCCGCGCTGAGCAGGCGCCCCGACCGAACTGTAGGAGTCGCTGTTTACAACGACCCGGACCCACCCCGCCAGCTTTCCCACCCTCTAATACTGCCAATTGTATTAGTGTGAACGGCCAGCCAAGCTGGTGACACGCCGGGAGCTGGATTCGAACAGGCGAATCCAGCGTCTCCGGCGTTGGTGACAAACGCAATCTCCGCTACGCCACCTGACCGCCCCTTATCCATTTGTATTCTTTTCTTTTTAACTCTGTAGCACTCTGAGACTCTCAGGAATGTAGGGTGCGTTACAAATTAAATGTATTATTATTATTATTATTATTATTATTATTATTATTATTATTATTATTATTATTATTATTATTATTATTATTTCCAAGCTCCATTATAATGGCGTTAACGATGTATTTCACCTCTGTGAAGGATTGGAACGGTTTCACGCGGCTGTTGGGGTCAGACTTAACAGCCAATGGTGAGAAGTGGGATTCTTTTTATTGGATGGAGTTTTTCTTGATACCCCTGGGTGGAAGACGGGTGCCCTTTGTTGTGTGGCAGTGAAAGGGTTAACCTTCTGTATTGTCGCAGTGAAAGGGTTAACCTTCTGTAGTGTGGTAGTGAAAGGGGTACTGCGTTGCAAAAAAGAAAACACCAGACAACCCTGTCAGAGAGCAGTCAGACACGCAGACAAGACAATGTAATTAACCCCTTCCTTCCTTCCTTCCCAAACCAACGTTATAAATTTTCATGTGGCACAGTCCCATAAACTCAAGGTTATTTTGTATTGCACAGCTCTTTTATATTGCACTGTCCTTAGTGTCCTGTGTTAAATTGCAACCGCATTTCTATCCTACTTGTTAAGTAGGCTTATTGAATGTGGCACAAATTGGTTTTTCAATCTTTTCAGTTCCCACTTCGGGGATCTGAAGCTCCTATGTGAGGATATTTTTTATCAACATATTTGTAGTGTAACTTTCCAGAATTGTTTGGTTGGTGGATTTGCGGATTATCTTTTTAAGGAGGCTCGCCACTCTGGATTTTGCCTGGACCGTGATGCTGTTATACCAGACGGTGGTGCAGTACTGAACAACACCCTGGATGGTAGAACAGTAGATGATGCAGTACTGGACAACACTCTGTCTGGTAGAACAGTAGATGATGCAGTACTGGACAACACTCTGGATGGTAGAACAGTACATGATGCAGTACTGAACAACACCCTGGATGGTAGAACAGTACATGATGCAGTACTGGACAACACTCTGGATGGTAGAACAGTACATGATGCAGTACTGAACAACACCCTGGATGGTAGAACAGTAGATGATGCAGTACTGAACAACACTCTGGATGGTAGAACAGTACAGTAGATGATGCAGTACTGGACAACACTCTGGATGGTAGAACAGTAGATGATGCAGTACTGGACAACACTCTGGATGGTAGAACAGTAGATGATGCAGTACTGGACAACACTCTGGATGGTAGAACAGTAGATGATGCAGTACTGGAGAACACTCTGTCTAGATGGTAGAACAGTAGATGATGCAGTACTGGACAACACTCTGGATGGTAGAACAGTAGATGATGCAGTACTGGACAACACTCTGGATGGTAGAACAGTAGATGATGCAGTACTGAACAACACTCTGGATGGTAGAACAGTAGATGATGCAGTACTGGACAACACTCTGGATGGATGGTAGAACAGTAGATGATGCAGTACTGGACAACACTCTGGATGGATGGTAGAACAGTAGATGATGCAGTACTGGACAACACTCTGGATGGTAGAACAGTAGATGATGCAGTACTGGACAACACTCTGGATGGTAGAACAGTAGATGATGCAGTACTGGACAACACTCTGGATGGTAGAACAGTAGATGATGCAGTACTGGACAACACTCTGTCTGGATGGTAGAACAGTAGATGATGCAGTACTGGACAACACTCTGGATGGTAGAACAGTAGATGATGCAGTACTGGACAACACTCTGGATGGTAGAACAGTACATGATGCAGTACTGGACAACACTCTGGATGGTAGAACAGTAGATGATGCAGTACTGGACAACACTCTAGATGGTAGAACAGTAGATGATGCAGTACTGGAGAACACTCTAGATGGTAGAACAGTAGATGATGCAGTACTGGACAACACTCTGGATGGTAGAACACTAGATGATGCAGTACTGGACAACACTCTAGATGGTAGAACAGTAGATGATGCAGTACTGGACAACACTCTGGATGGTAGAACAGTAGATGATGCAGTACTGGACAACACTCTGGATGGTAGAACAGTAGATGATGCAGTACTGAACAACACTCTGGATGGTAGAACAGTAGATGATGCAGTACTGGACAACACTCTGGATGGATGGTAGAACAGTAGATGATGCAGTACTGGACAACACTCTGGATGGTAGAACAGTAGATGATGCAGTACTGGACACAACACTCTGGATGGTAGAACAGTAGATGATGCAGTACTGGACAACACTCTGATGGTAGAACAGTAGATGATGCAGTACTGGAGAACACCCTGGATGGTAGAACAGTAGATGATGCAGTACTGGAGAACACTCTGGATGGTAGAACAGTAGATGATGCAGTACTGGACAACACTCTAGATGGTAGAACAGTAGATGATGCAGTACTGGACAACACTCTGGATGGTAGAACAGTAGATGATGCAGTACTGGACAACACTCTGGATGGTAGAACAGTAGATGATGCAGTACTGGACAACACTCTGGATGGTAGAACAGTAGATGATGCAGTACTGGACAACACTCTGGATGGTAGAACAGTAGATGATGCAGTACTGGACAACACTCTGGATGGTAGAACAGTAGATGATGCAGTACTGGACAACACTCTGGATGGTAGAACAGTAGATGATGCAGTACTGGACAACACTCTGGATGGTAGAACAGTAGATGATGCAGTACTGAACAACACTCTGGATGGTAGAACAGTAGATGATGCAGTACTGGACAACACTCTGGATGGATGGTAGAACAGTAGATGATGCAGTACTGGACAACACTCTGGATGGTAGAACAGTAGATGATGCAGTACTGGACACAACACTCTGGATGGTAGAACAGTAGATGATGCAGTACTGGACAACACTCTGATGGTAGAACAGTAGATGATGCAGTACTGGAGAACACCCTGGATGGTAGAACAGTAGATGATGCAGTACTGGAGAACACTCTGGATGGTAGAACAGTAGATGATGCAGTACTGGACAACACTCTAGATGGTAGAACAGTAGATGATGCAGTACTGGACAACACTCTGGATGGTAGAACAGTAGATTATGCAGTACTGGACAACACTCTGGATGGTAGAACAGTAGATGATGCAGTACTGGACAACACTCTGGATGGTAGAACAGTAGATGATGCAGTACTGGACAACACTCTGGATGGTAGAACAGTAGATGATGCAGTACTGGACAACACTCTGGATGGTAGAACAGTAGATGATGCAGTACTGGACAACACTCTGGATGGTAGAACAGTAGATGATGCAGTACTGGACAACACTCTGGATGGTAGAACAGTAGATGATGCAGTACTGGACAACACTCTGGATGGTAGAACAGTAAAACAGGTTGAGGATGCTACAGCTGACGCCTGCTGACTGCCTCTCAATCGCAGGCATAGCCCTCAGACTCTTTTCTCCTCCCCCTAAGCCCCCCCACCTACCTCCCTCCTTCTCCCCCTTTCTTCTCTCTCTCTCTCCCTCTGGTTATCACTCTCCCTTTCTCTTTTTCACTCTCTCCCTTTGAATGAATGAATGATCATTACATTTATATAGCGCTTTTCTAGACACTCAAAGCGCTCCCCACAATAATAGGGTGGAAATTGCCTCCTTCACCACCACTGGTAGCACCGAACCTTGGGCTATACGCAGGCTCAATGGCTGCCATACACACTGGCACCAGGCACACATCACACTACTACTACACAATGGCTGAATGGCTCAGGAGACAGGGATTGATATCAGCCAATTAAGGGGGAAGGGATGATGAGGTGGCCTTGATGTCAGAGACCTGATTGGGAATTTGGCCAGGAACGTCGGGGAACCCCCCTACTCTTTGCGATAGGCGTCCTGGGTTCTTTAACGACCGAATTCAGTCAGGACCTCGGTTTAGCGTCTCCCCCATATTTATTGTTGTCCTTGTATACTATTGCTACTGTAATGTTGTATTTTATTTACTTGTATGCATGTACATAACCGTCCCCCCGTCCCCCCCCCCTTCCCTCAAAAGGCCTTTGCTTTTTGGACAGGCTGCTTTTGTATATAAGAATTTGTTCTTAATTGCTTGCCCGGGTAAATAAAGGTTAACATTTTTTATTTGTATTTTCTTTTAGGACCTGAGCCTATGTAGGAAGTACACACGCAGTTGCACTTTAGTACAAACATAATGGACATGTACGTTCCAGCTCAGCTCTATCTATTTTTATCTACAGTAGCGCACTCCCAGGAGCTCATACAGAAACAAGCATTTCATGGAAAAGTATTCTGTATTTTTACTATGACAACTAATAAAGAAACTTGAACTTGAACTCCAGCTCTGGCAGGCGGCAGCCTCGGGCCAGGTCGTCTTATACGTTGTCCTTTAACGGCCTCCGTCTCCACGCTCTAATGATCACCTCGGTGACCACGGGGAGACGGTGCAGCAGCTACAGTCATGGTTTCCACTTCCAGATGCTGACAGCTCCTGGAAACGAGGCCTCGCCGAGGCCACTGGGATCCTGAAGACGTGTAGAACAGTCCAGGGGAGGCTTGTGAGGCACTGGGCCAAAGGCACTGGCAAGAAGTGGGATTATTTTGGTCAAATCAACCTGGCGTTTTTCTTTACACCCCCCGAGTGCAAAATGTGTGCAGCTTCACAGGAGTAGAGTAGAATGCCAGGAAATGGCATTTTGGTCTTTTTTTTTTTTTTCACGAGATAACAAAATAATATGTTTTCAATTTGTCTGCACTTTAGTTGAGTTGTGACAATGAACTGGATGATAAGAGTGCAGTTTTTTTTTTTAAGGTGTTATGTCTTATTCTTTAAGCTGTCCTATTATGTGACCAATTTGCTAACTTACAAAGTATAAAAAAAAAAAAAAAACTATTTTTGTTAAGATAGTGTCAGATAAATTGAACAATTGTGTGAAAAACAAAACGATTAAATTCTTTAATCACAACATTCTTAAACAATTCGCAAAATTCCAAAAAAAAATATCTTTGCGCAACCCTACTTGTCACAGTTCTCACAGAGAGCCTCTTCAGCCTTCACTCAAATTGAGTGAAGGCTGAAGAGGCTATCTGTGAGAATTGTGATGGTATTTAATACTCTTTCCCAAGGCCCTGAGGACTGAGGGAGAACAACGTTGGCCAAAAGTGTGTCAATCATTATAGCTCGACAACCATCCCAGGGTCTCCGCTAGAGTGCTGTGTGTCTGGGAAGATCTAGAGATAAATGTGAGACACCACGGTCAGATACGATCTGTGTTTAGTAATTAGGAGGTTCAAGTTTGCCTCGTTAGTAGAATAGTTCAATATATTGGTTGTCTCTGGAAAACTCCGGGGCACATGACATGACAGGTGACATGGCTAAATACAACGATTTTTTTTATTATTGCATACCACAATTGTGTTTCAGCTCCAGAGACCCTTCATCGGGCTACCAAGGTGATAATAATAATAATAATAATAATAATAATAATAATAATAATAATAATAATAATAATAATAATAATAATAATAATAATAATAATAATAATAATAATAATAATAATAATAATAATAATAATAATAATAATAATAATAATAATAATAATAATAATAATAATAATAATAATAATAATAATAATAATAATAATAATAATAATAATAATAATAATAATAATAATAATAAACTTTATTTGTATAGCACCTTTCATACAGAAACTGCAGCTCAAAGTGCTTCACAACAGAAACAAGCACATAAAGTGCAGACATATAAAATCACAGTTTTTCACATTAGGATCTAACATCCCAACAGGCCACATTGTTTATGGTTTGATTCAGTTTTAAATAGACAATAATAAAAAGAGTAAGATAAAATAGACAGAGTAAAATAGTGCAATAGTGCAGTGCAATAAAATAGTAGAATAGAATAGATCAAATCTTTTTTTTACAGTGCAATACAATTGTTCTGGATTACTGTTCAACAGTTCAAAGTCATCTTTACCTTCTCTGTTTGGTATCCACAGTTTAAAACATGACAGTCTTCCCTCCTGTTTGATACCCACTTTGACCCTTCGACCCTCCCACCCAGGGCAAACCTCCCTCTCAGGGTGCAGTTCCCTCTCTCGGGGTGCAGTGATGACAGCGCGCATGCGTCATTTTATAGCGACAATCAGTGACCATGACAATCAGTACGCTACCTCATCAGTGATAGTTAAGGCAGAAGTGTACATTATTGTGGAGCCCATAATAGAGGGATGAATGTTGAGCTAATACAACAAATCAACATACATGATGTAATACATATCATTGTTAAGTACATTTGAAAAAAGAAAGAGAAGAAAAAGAGAAAATAATAATATTACATCTGGGGACCCAAAGGAATAAACCAAAGGTATTCACTATGCCGTGGGACAAATTAATAAAACAAAAGTCCAGCTTGTCTCTTAGAGAAAGAAAAGTCCAGCTTGTCTCTTAGAGAAAGAAAAGTCCAGCTTGTCTCTTAGAGAAAGAAAAGTCCAGCTTGTCTCTTAGAGAAAGAAAAGTCCAGCTTGTCTCTTAGAGAAAGAAAAGTCCAGCTTGTCTCTTAGAGAAAGAAAAGTCCAGCTTGTCTCTTAGAGAAAGGGGGAGAAGTCAATGTCACCGTTCAGACCTGGTAAAGTGGCAGCTTTGAGAGTTACAATCCTGAATGTTTCTCTATGGATAAGATGTTTATCTAGATCAGGGGTTCTCAAACTTTTTTATATCACGACCCCATTTTATTTAGGATTTTTTTCCGCGACCCCACACTTAATCTATTGCGTAATTTCAACATGGAATTAAGGAATATCAAAATAAAAGCACACGTTGTTGAACTTGATCATGCATATTTATTAGAACATTTAATTACAGCACTAGGTTATCAATACACATTTATAAAAACGAGGCATATTTAGCCAAGATATGTTGCCAGAACATAAAAAAAATTATTATAATAATTGCCAATGCGCACTGTCACCTACCCACGACCCCACTTTGGGTCGTGACCCGTAGTTTGAGAACCGCTGATCTATATCTCCACCGCTCACAGATTTGGGAATGACCTCCACAAGCCATGATTGTTAGTGAGTTGTGTTGTGTGTGTGTGTGTGTGTCCAGCTGCTTTATAATCATTGGCCATGGGGTGGTTGGGGTCGCCAGTAAATACAGCATCAGTCTGTCTGGACGCTTGGTGCGTCCGATGTAAAAACATCTGCAATCCACGTTCTAATCCGCGTGGGTTGTATTCCAGTTTGCAAAGCTTCTGACCCGTTCTCTAATTAAAAACATCAACAGGGCTTTTCGTTTTGACAATGTTTGAACAGCCGTTACATCTGTGGGGGGGGGAGGGGGGGCAGGAGGATTCGTTGGAGCAGGTGGGGGGGGGGTCAGGGAACTCCAGTACCAGCCTGTCCTTGAGTGAACGATAGCTGGAGGGTCAGGAGACACAGTGAGAAAGGATCACTTTGTACAATGCACCAGTTATTTCTGACGGTGCGCTTAATGTCACGAGACACACTGTGCTATATCGAGTGGTAAAGTATATCTGTGTCCAGTTCCAGAGGGGCGAGAGCTTTTTTTGGAAGAGGCTTCTCCTTTCAAGGGATTTGGCTTCGGTGTAAAGCCTGATGGAGAGCATCTGCCTCATAGTGTCGCTTTGTTTGAATCGCCGGTGCACGTTAGTGGCCTGTTGGTCAAAGTCACGCTCAGAGTCACATGATTGTCCTTGTGTTGTCTCTGGTACCGTCCAAAGGGAACGTTAGCCACGAGGCTAGAGGGATGAAAGCTGCCCTTAAGATAGTATCGTGGATTTTTCTACATTTAGTCATTTAGCTGAACGCTTTTATCCAAAGCGACTTACAAGTTCTGTACGACAAGTCATCAGGAAGGGCACAACTCTATCAGCTGAGGTTAGTGTAGGTTAGTATATTAGGACAAGTGCATGACAGTAAGGTTAGTTAGGGTTAGACTTTATTTGATAAAAAATAAGGGAAGGGTGATATCAGCACTATATCAGGCAATAATGGACAGTAAGGGGAATACAACATTGTATGTAAAAGAAAAGTGGGAAAGAGAGTTGGAAATAGAGATAACAGAGGAGGAATGGTATGACACTGCCACTAAGCCTCTTCAACTCATTCAGAACGCAGCGGCCCGCCTGATCTCAAACCTACCGAAGTCGGCCCATGTCACCCCACTTCTTAGGGACCTGCACTGGCTCCCCATTGCTGCACGAATCCGCTTCAAGGCCCTCGACCTAGCATACCGTGCGGCAAAGGGAACCGCTCCCGCCTACCTCCGGTCAATGGTCTCTAACTACACACCCTCAAGACCCCTACGCTCTGCATCTTCTGGCCGCCTCAGACCTACTCCTATCCAAGCTCCGGGAGGGTCATCAAAGAGAAGTCGCCTATTCTCAGTCCTTGCCCCACAATGGTGGAATGAACTACCCACCCCAGTTAGGACAGCCGAATCACGTCCAATCTTTCGCCGTCGACTAAAGACGCACTTCTTCAACCATTATCTGAATAAATTAAAAAAAAAAAAAAACAATAAAAAAATCTAACCCTAACTAACCGTACTGTCATGCACTTGTCCTAATAAACTAACCTACACTGTAGCACTCAACACTTTGATGAACATTGTTGCTCAGCTGATAGAGTTGTGCCCTTCCTGATGGCTTGTCGTACAGAACTTGTAAGTCGCTTTGGATAAAAGCGTCAGCTAAATGACTAAATGTAAATGTAAATGTAAATGTAAGACACAACAAACAACCACAGGATCAAGGATATGGAGGGAGTTTGGGTGGAAAAATATAATTAGATACTTTATAACACCAGAAATACAGGGCAATTACACACAGCAAAGAAAACATGTTGGAGGGAGTGTGGACAGGAAGGGGCGAACCATACACACATATTCTGGGGATGTCAGAAGATAAGGCACTACTGGGAAGAGATAGGAGGGATAATTAATGAAATAATAGGATACGAAATACTAGGGGTGCACCGATGTATCGGTCAGGTATCGTATCGGCCGATAAGTGCCTTGTTGACTGCAATCGGCCTGTCGGCCGATAAGCTCAGATGTGCCGATGGCAGTAGCCGATAAATATCCATCAATTTGTGTAGCGTCAAGACAAAAAAAAGTTCACTCGCGACCTGCACAACGCCGTCCCCAGTCCCCCCCACACACACACACACACAAGCTACTGCATCAAAGTTACTACTTATGATTAACAAGGCATTCGTTTTGTGGCATTAACGTTATATAGTTAGTGTTACACGTTCAATAACATCAGCATATTATTTACCCGAACGTAGCAAGCGTTCATACTAGCTCAGTTCCTTCCGTTGCTCACAGAGCCCTGAGTTTTACCCATTCTGCAATCTGTTAATAACGTTTTCAATCAGACACATGTATAGAAAGGCTTTGTTTTATTATAACATTAGTTGCAGTAAAATTATTATGCCTCATTTAAGTCATCCTGCGGAGCTAAAAGCTAAACGTCTGCCGTGCCGCCATTGTTGTTGTTGTAGAAAAGCTCTCGTCAAAATCAATGGCGTACAAAAGCGCAAGTAAACAATGTATACGCGCTTGCCGATTGGTGGTAACAGCAGAGGCGGGTGCAAGCGGTGTGTGACGTAATTTGCAGAATCGACTGTCAATCAAAATTTCATTGGTTGAGACAATAGTATCTAGCTGCAGCCCAGCAGGTAGACCATGCTGGGAGAACTAGTATTTAGCTGCAGCCCTGCAGAACATACTGGGAGAGAGATAGTGCTATTTCTTGATGTTTCCTTTTTTTAAGTAAGTAAAGAGGCCTATGTTCATATCGGTGAGCACAATTTGTAACACAAATATACAGTAGTTTCATAAAAAAATAAAAAATAAAAAATATTACAAAAAAATTTATTAAAAAAATATTTAAAAAAAAATGTTTGCCACAAATATCGGTATCGGCCGATTGTGTTAGTTGAACAATCGGTATCGGTATCGTTGGCAAATTTTCATATCGGTGCATCCCTACGAAATACCCCAGGGAGGCCAAGTGTTGTATTTGGGGAATCTGTCACAAGAAGGAATCCAAGGGGAAGACAAATACTTGATCAAGATATTGATAGTGGCAGCCAAAAAAGCTCTAACTAAACTGTGGTACAAGGTAGAAGTGCCGACAAAGGATCAATGGATAGAGTTGGTATAGGGGATACAGGAAATGGAGAGAATCACACATCTGCTGAGGCTGCAAGAAGATAAGTTTAAATGGAAATGGGGAAAATGGGAAGAATACAGGAGGGGAAGTAACAACATCACAGAGGTTTGAAAAGGATACAAGGAAATGAATGAAAATGTAAATAAATAATACAAATATAGAATGGACCGAAGGACCCATGCCACACTTTTTCTTTACTCATTTTTTGTCTATTTGTTTTATATTTATGTACTGTTGAGATGTTGAAATGTATTGTCTATGAATGTTGTCTATGTATGTTGTTGAAAAAAATTTAAATAAAAACTTAAAGGGGAACTATTTTACTATTTCTTTCACTATTTGGGCACTTTTACACAATTCCTGTGAGTCTATGGAACACCTCTGTAATATATATATTTTTTTTATTCATTGTTTTGTATTTCTAATCAAGTCCTCAAAAACAGCATTTTTCTACCTCAAGATCTCGAGCTGTTTTGAGCCTGGGCTCCTAAACCACTGTGTGGCCTGCGCCGCCTCTTGAACATTAACATGCAGCAGTGTCTTTATGACATCACATATAGGCACATTTTCAAACGACTCAGTTCAGTGAGGGTGAATATTGTGAGAGGAGAATTGGAAGAATGCGCCAATATGAGAATTTTGAGACATAGATCATATTAATATAAGTTCACATAGCTAGGAAACAATGCTAAACACTCAAAAAGGCCATTTATAAGATAGTTCCCCTTTAAGTTAAAAAAATAAAAAATAAAATAAAAATTATTTCAGATAATGGTTGAAGAAGTGCATCTTTAGTCGATGGCGAAAGATTGGAACGGGTTTCGGCTGTCCTAACTGTGGTGGGCAGTTCGTTCCACCATTGTGGGGCAAGAACTGAGAATAGGCGGCTTCTCCTTGTCACTGGGGGGGGGGGGGAGTTTCCTCCAATCGTTGTTGTAAAATGATACCTTAGTGCTTCCAGGCCTTCATTGTGATCAATGTTCATATATATATAACGACTCTACATCTATAGTGACTAAAAATGCATCAGTTTATTGAGTGTCTTCTTGAGAACACGCAGGGTATATCGTGGAGGAACGCCGGCAAGGTGGAAGCAAAGGGTTTTATAAAGTGGTCGATGAATTTGGAAGCGGGTTCCGAGACTGTTTCATTACCGCTGATAATAGGTCTGCCTGGTGGCGGGTTTGAAGGGTCCTTGTGGATCTGTGTTTATCGAGCTTATTGCAATAATGTTATACCCAATGCTACTGTAAACGCTTACTGTCAATGAAAACAGTCACGGTTACCATTTGTAATCACTCACCTTGCATGACCTCCACTCGGTCTGCACTGCAGCAGCTGTCTCTCTCCACTCGTGGAACGGGAGGTTTTCAGCGTGCCCGTCCGTATCAGTAGTTGCTAAGCGAAGTGGGCGGCGTGTTGTTGGCACAATTTGGAAATACACAAAGACAAACCATCGTATTGATCTTTTAGACAGCGCTTAAGTAGCTGTAAGGTTTTCATGGTGATCTCCTCCTCCTTCTCTCCAGCTTCTCACTGTTGTTGTTGACGTTATTGGGGCGGGGGGGGGGGGGGGGGACTGGTAATTAACATTGATTGATTGATTGATTGAAAACTTTATTAACAGATTGCAGAATGGGTACAGTAC
Organism: Notolepis coatsorum; assembly: GCF_963971535.1. Taxonomy (NCBI): domain Eukaryota; kingdom Metazoa; phylum Chordata; class Actinopteri; order Aulopiformes; family Paralepididae; genus Notolepis; species Notolepis coatsorum. The sequence continues at coordinate 144,415,071 of NC_140169.1, read as the reverse complement.
AGTACAGCTCAATACACACAATTGTTAAGGGGATGCAGACCAGAGAAAGACTTTCGTCTTGTTTACATCAGGGTCCCCCATTTTCAATTCATCATAACATATATGACATACACGACATACAGATAGACAGTACTGCTACATCTATACATTTATGACATACCAGATTTGCAAATACAGTACTGTTTGTGATACGAAAAGAGTCCAGAAAAGAGAGTATATACATTTGACGTAGAAACTGTACATTGGAGGAGGTTGGGTAGGTGGGGTGGGGTTGGGGGGGTGGGGGGGGGACTGTACTAAATTAGAATTTAGTCGTTTAGCTGACGCTTTTACCCAAAGCGATTTACAGATTGTGAGCAACAAGTCACCAGGAGGGGGTACATCTCTGGCAGCTAACAGTCAGTGGCACTGTTCGTCAAATTACATCATTCTGTTACACTCTGAGTGCATAGTACTTTAGACATGTTAGCAAGATAGGTAGTAGAGTAGCATAGTAGTAGTTCCCGCTCCTCCCGGGCAGCGTGTCGAAGTGTCCTTGAGCGAGACACTTAACCCCTAACTGCTCCCGATGAGCAGGTCGGCACCTTGCATGGTTGCCTCTGCCGTCGCTGTGTGAATGAGTGAGGAACAAAATGATAAAACGCTTCGGATAAAAGCTGCTATATAAATGCACCATTTACCATTCACCATTTATAACTAAATTCCTTTTTCGGACCTGCCAAATAGTTTTTAATGATAAATTCATTCATTATGTATTTAGGAGGCAAAGCTATACTTTTATTACACATCTTTCTAAAAGCTCTGTGGAGCTTTTAAACGATTATTGAAAGAAAAAAAACGTTATCTACAGCACCTTTAATGTTTGTGAATGGGTCAAATGTGAGGAACAAAATAGTAAAGCGCTTTGGATAAAAGCTGCTATATAAATGCAGTCCATTTACCAGTCCATTTAGTAGGGTACAGTAAGTAAGAGGGTTAACGAAACGTAGACCAATCGCAGCCACTCTTATTGTCTGGGACCAAATACGGCCACGCCCCATTCCCAGTAAAAAGTGGGAGTCTCTAGAATGTGTTTTTGTCGACGGTGTATACAGAAGTGCCTCTCAAGGCGACGATAGACAACACTTTCTGTTGTCAGTAGATGGCAGCATTGGTTTAAAATTAAAAGGTGAAAATGTTGAAAACTACAACAATACATTTCCCAAGAGCGTTAGCACAGGTCACAGGTCACTGGGATGCGTCTATTCTTCGACGTGATCTGAACAGCGGTAAACTATTAATGCAACCTCAGTATAGCGACCGCAAAATGGTAAACTAATTATCTTAACAAAAGTGCGCTGGTAGCGTTACATATGTTGTCTAAAGGGGGACATATGGTACAATTTAAGATTTTAATGATAATCGGCATATAAAGGACAACATAAAGCATCGTTAATTTGTAAGAAACCTCAATGAAAAAAACGGTAATATTCGCTATTGTTATGAAAATGTGATAGAATCCTATAAAAATGTGGACGCATTTGGTCACCGTGACGTTAGTGTTTTCAGATTAGACCCTCGACCGACCCATCCTGCGTCCAGTGGAGAGACGTGCGAGAGGGCAGCCAGAGTCACCCCCCACACAGCAACAGGACCGGGGGCCCGGTTCCGCGCGCATTTCAAGGTTGTGACGTCGTTTCACCGCCCCGTTCCGTTCGCTGTCCCTCGGGGACGCCGTGGCGGATTTATTCAGTAAATCAGCTAAAGTGGTGTAATTGCCATCTGCATTGAACAACAAACCGCAAGGCTGCAGCTGTTCCGCGCGCCCCCCACCCATACGTCTGTGGTGCAGCGACACTGGGTAACGTGTTTGTCGGATAGCGGCGCTGGGGGCCCGGGTGGTGGTGGTGGTGGTGGTGGGGGGGGGGGGGGGGGGGGGGGGGGGGGGGGGGGCGGTTTGCTCCCATACGGACCGCAGCTGTTTAAACGGCTGTGCTGCACAGCCTCTCCCGGAGACAATAGAGAGGAGGATGTTTTACAAAGCAGAGATATCCCGTCCCGCTCGGAGGCCGACGGCGGGGGAGCGAGCGATACTCCACTAATCTGGCTCCGCTCTCCCGCCACCGTGGCTCCCCCTCTCCCCTGCGGATCCGCCGCGCGGAACGCCGCCTTATCTGCTTTTAACCTTGGCTCTCTTCCCTCTCCTCCCTCCCTCCCTGCCGCTTGGATAAATAGAAAAGAGGCACAGAAGAACACACCACCCGGGGTAAATGATAGAGTTGACCACGCTCCCGGACAGGCGGGCCGTGCCTGGGGGAAATTAAGAGCCGGTGCGCGGAAACTGCGGATGGGTCTGTTACGGTGCCTTGTCAACGCGGTTATCACTCTTAAAGATCATTATCCTGCCATTGTGGCCCCCGTTTGTCGTCGCTAACCACAAAACACCGGCGTGTGTAGCCGTCACACCCCGCCGGACACGTTCGAAATGGATCGGGCCCCTCTGGCCCCCCCGACGCCTCTGTAGTCTCGATAGCTGCTGATCTTGTCCTACTGTACTTCCACCTTGATTTCATCAAACGCCGAGAAGCCCGTCCACTGCTATAGCGCAGAACAGGGCTACCTTTTGAATGATTAATTTGCTCTGTTAGCAGCCGACTCAAAGCAACGTGTAGAGTTTACATGTTTACAGACGGCTCTGCCATTTCAGTCTGTTTTTTTTCTTTCCCTTTTCCTTTCATTTGGAGCCGTGTGTACAGCTCCCTAGCACCTGCCACGATGAACAACAAATGCTCCATTCTTTCAATTATCTCCCCTGTCCTGAAGCCTGTAGAGTTTGAGACCTACATACGAGGGTAAGCCAAAACTCAGCCCCCAGAAGCAATTAGCCACGAACCCTTGGGACTGGCGCAAAACAAATCCCCTCCATTGGTCTGATCCACTCGCAGCCCAGTTGACTCACACAGCGATTGGCCGCGGTCACCTAACACCCGCCCGCCCACTGACAACATGTCGGTCGGCGAGCCGGCCAAGAATCTCTAGTGAGCCTAGGTGTGGATCCCGCCGTGTCGCTGGAAGTGTGCGGCCATCTGTCCGCCGCATATGGAGACGGTCCAAAGCTTGGATGACAAGCCGCGGAGCTCAGGATTTATCAGGGACAGACTGAGAGCATTACTACACTCGGCGCGGTCACTTTGCGTTGGCGCTAGTGACCTGGGGTATTGTTATGACGAGGCATCGTGCACTGTACCCCCTCCCCTGTGTGTCGTAGTAAAGCCGGCAGCCTGAATCTGATCTGAAAACACTTAATTAAAAGGTGAAACACTGGCTGTTTTCGGAAACCAAACCTGCGATCATTGATCATGCACTCATACCTACACATGGACATGTGCACACTGATGGAGGAACAGACACACATGGACAAACATACATATTACTACATAAGACTACAGTACACACATGCATGCACACAGACACACACACACACACACACACACACACAGCTATAAACATGTGCAAATACACATATATTGCCATGAAGCAGGGAACATACACACATGAACACATACACAACACATGTAAAATGACTGTAATGTGATGTAATTATTGTAAAGAGTGTCACTATTAATTATGTGCTCATTTTAACTAATGTATTTTTGGTAATGGGGGGGGGGTGGGGGGGGGGGTACATACCTCTTTTCTAGGGAGATAACATCAGCGTTGGGAGGAGTAGCTTCACTACACTAACCCTAACTACTACATTAAACTACTGACTAGCGACAGTGGCTTGGGAGGTAGAGCAGTCGTCTGGTTCCCGGTTCGATTCCCCCTCCTCCCGGGCAGCGTGTCGAAGTGTCCTTGAGCAAGACACTTAGCCCCTAATTGCTCCCGATGAGCAGGTTGGCTCCTTGCATGGTTGCCTCCGGCATCGGTGTGGGTGAATGTGTGAGTGAATGGGTAAAATGTGAGGAACAAATTGTAAAGCGCTTTGGATAAAAGCTGCTATATAAATGCAGCCATTTACCATTTACATTTTGCAGTAGCAGTTCTTCGTATCTAGGAACATCTAGGGACCTGGGGGTATGTATTTCCAGTGTCAGAAATATTGTGTCTGTTACTAGGCTGAGTAAATTGTAATGAAGAAAAGGGGAATATAAATTAGAATTTATTTTTGCATCTTTGATGGTGAATAATACCATGTTAAATCTGCGGGGTATGAGAAAATGCTCACTGAGCTCATTCACCACCTTATTGAGATCATGTGTACAAAAAATCTAAGCAAATGAATAAAGGGAAGATGATTAAACAGAAGGATTTGTAGATACAGTAATTAATGATAATCGATTTTAATTATAAATTCATATTTGACCTTGGACTTGACCTTGACCTTATTATGGCCAAATCATACATCTATGGATAGGGAAAATGCTCCTCTTTCCAATGGCAGGGTTGAATCTGGATTTAGTCATTTCCTTGCGGTTTTTACGATAATTAGCATTTTCCGATAAATTCGTATTTCCGATAAATCGTATAAAACATGGGTAAAAATGAAAATATACACTTTGACTACTGTTTTTGATAGGGTTATGGTCTTTACTCTTGGCTACAAATATAATTTTTTTTAAACATTAACCTCTTAACATCCATGTGGACGATTCTTTGCCGACCTCTAGTGGCTCGGGTGTGCATTTATTTTAATACAGTATATGGATAGAATTAAAGCCCTATTTGTTGCCTGTCGATTGCCCTTTCAGGTGACAAAATCCGTTCAGCGGTTCTCGAGTTACATGCCGATATGTGAGGCGTGCCCCAAAGTACGTAAAAGTACACATTACCACCCCCGACTCCCAGGGCTCTAGCTCCGTCAATCATTTGGCGATCTCGAAAATCTTTGCAGAGGGTTGTAGCCAATGAGTGTAGGTTTCCCAGGTGTCATATATTATGTAAACATCCTAGGTTAGTTTACAGTGTACACAGTTTGCTGAATTGGAGAGAAGAAGGATAGAATGGTTTCCCCCCTTTTGACTCCACTAGCCAGAGGGAGAATAAAGCTTGTAGTCAAAACAACCAAGCTTGAATTCAACTCATATTTTATTGTCTGAGGCCCAAGGTGGAAAAGCAGGTTAGGCATACAGGGATTAAATCATTTAACAAATAATGAATACATGGTTATAGATACTATCTTATTCCTATAGCCCATCAAATTGGCTTTACCAAACAAGTCTACACACACATATTCACATGGTTGTCAATGAAAGGAATATACTGTGCAATACATGGTCAACCTGGTCCAAGTGTAATGACCTCACATTAAACTAGACAACACAAAACAGTGGTTAATCATGGTTTACTCACGTATTTCACAATACACTCTCATATGCGGCGGTGGGAGACCAGACTGGGTGTTGTCTGGCCTCCTGATTTAACACTGTTTCTCTCTTTTATACTAAACATGACATTGCAAGTTAGACTACTTTCAGCCAATCAGAGTTACATCCAAAATATTGTCTCTACCAATGAAATGTCTCCATAATAGACCAAGAGGTTGCTGTCCCTGGGTTTTTCCTCTCTGCCTCCCCAAAGACCTCCATGTCTATATATGGGCGTGTGTTGTCCTGCAGCCCAGGTGACCTTGTCTCCTTCTGTCTTCGTGGCAGTTTGACCTCCCCCGGTTACTCAGAAGCAAGTCAGTACTTGTTGTGGCAAATGACCCCAATGAAAACACTTTCTACTTCATAATTTCTAATGTAATATTCAATGTGTATGTAATTTCCTTCAGTTTGATACCAAGCACTGATGTGCTAACAGATAGTTGGACCCTTTACCTTGATCTGATATATGTATAGTAATGAAATATGAATGACATGTTCTTATATGCATAATGTAAAATACATGATAAACAGTTATTACCGTTAATACCCCAGAATCTAACACTTATAGATATGTATATTCTACATGTATATTCTCCGAGAGAGATAGACAGAAAGATCACACCTATATTCAATTATGTTTTAAGAATAGCCTTTGTCCAGTATTCACAGTATGCTTTAAACCCTGTAAAGTACTGAGCTTATAACTAGAGAATACCTGTTTAACACCATGTTCAATTGTCTACACCAGATATGTAATACATATTGAAGAGAGAATCACCTATGGTGATCTGCTCCTCCCAAACTAACAAATGACCTTTCAATATACCCTTTTCTTAAGTTGACAAGGATATTCTGACACTCAGCGCCACACTCAGACCCCAGAATGTGGTACTGTTTACACAGATGAGCCATTGCTGCTGGTGGTGGGGGTTTTATAACATCCAGTAAGCGATCTGCAGTCTTATTTTGGCTCACAGTTTCCTGTTGTATGTTGTTTTCAACCTGTTATCTGGCATTTCAGCAGTAACCCAAGGTTACACAGTCCTCCTTGCTGAAATGAACCGTCTTATCAAGTCAACGATACCACACAGGTTAATAAACTCAATTGAGTGGTATAGTATGCAGTCATGTGACTTCCTTCTTGTATTATATTTTGTAATAATTTTGAATGATTGCAACCAGACATCTGCCTTTGCACCTGGCAGTGACTTGAGTGATGCTTTCACTTGATCCATGTTTTTAGATTCAAACACGTTGCGCAAATCTTTTTTTAAATTATTTTTATATTGATCTAGGGATTTATGAATTGATAATCGCTCATTCAAATGAAGATCGATTCAGAATCAGGAAAAAACTTTTTTTAACCCAGCCCTAGAAACAACAACTGAGTTGGTGAGTCTTTAATAGCAGACGCTACAATACTTAGCTGCCAGAGTTATACCCTTCCTGCTGACCTGTTGTACAGAACTTGTAAGTCACTTTTGATAAAGGCGTCAGTTATATGACTAAATGTAAAAAAATTATGATTTGTTCTCAAATCAGTGAGCGATCACAATTTCAATCAATCAAAACAATCATGATTTTTTTTGCCATAATCGAGGAGCCCTAGTTTGAACTACTTTTCACTTCAATTTGAACTTCAATTAGCTAACCATTTCTAGCTTTGCTGTAGTTCCACATCTTCCAGTGTGAAGTAACTGGTAGCTTACAGAACTATGCTTTTAAAGTAGCTTCCCCAGATACCATACACAATAACATGTACACAGCCTCTTCCTGTCCTCTGACCTCAAAGCAGGAAAACTTTTCAGCACACTAGCAATAAATTCTTCATTGTCGTTGCTCCGTGACGAGAGGTTTTGTGATACGGCTGCCTTACGTAACAGCACTGTCCCTCCTTAGCTTCGAGATAAGAAAACTGTTACTTTCTCATAGCGCTAGCAATGAATTCTGCATTGTTGTTGCACTGTGACAAGAGGTTTTGTGATATGGCTGCTTATGTAACCGATTTGAAAGCGGGTATGTGTGTGTGTGTGTGTGTGTGTGTGTGTGTGTGTGTGTGTGTGTGTGTGTGTGTGTGTGTGTGTGTGTGTGTGTGTGTGTGTGTGTGTGTGTGTGTCTGTGTGTGTGTGTCTGTGTGTGTGCGTGCGTGCGTGCGTGCTTATACAGATGTGTATTAAAGGAACACGCCAACATTTTGGGAAATTAGCTTACCGTCTTAGTTGGACGGCATTGTCCAACTAACACCTCTCCCGAAGGCTAACCGGCCATGTCCACTTCCATTCATTGTGCTAAGCTAGGCTAACATGCAGCCAGGTAGCTGTGTACTGAACACACAGGGAGGAAACTGGTATCTATATCTTCTTGTCTCTCTCTGGAGAAGACGGTAAGCTAATTTCCAAAAATGTTGGCGTGTTCCTTTAAGCTCGAGCTGGATCCCTGTTGTAGATGCCGTTCAGAGCTAAAGGTCCCAGGCTCAAGATGGCCGCCTGGCAGCTGCGGAGCTCTTATGTTGTAGAGCAGGGGTGGCCAACCCGCGGCTCGCGAGCCGCATGCGGCTCTTTACCCGTCAATGTGCGGCTCTTCCAGCCATAAAAAAAAAATAAAAAAAATAATAATAAAAAAAAAAATTACTTTTTTTTTTATTTTTACTTTTTTTTTTTTATGTCACTCATTCCATAAGGACGTAGAATAAACATTTACAATTTTTTTTTAAATGGTCCATTTGCATGTTCTTGGTATCTGAATCTAGGGACATATATGGATCAGTGTCAGAAATAGTGTGTCTGTTACTAGGCTTGAGTAAATTGTAATGAACCAAAGGAGAATATCAATTCTATTTAAAAAAAAAAGAATCTTTGACTGTAAATAACACCATGCTAAAATTGACCAGACCTGAAAAATCTAAGCAAATGAATAAAGGGAAGATGATTAAACAGAAGGTTTTGTAGATACAGTACTGAATTCTGCCATCTTTTTTATAATGTAAATTTCTCCACCATTTTTCATCATATTGCAACACCGTTTTTTGCAAGACGTTCACAGAAAGGTAGAGAAACTAACTGCGTTCTGTTTTATGGCAATAACGTTCAGGTTTGTGGGAGATAATCCCAAAAAATAAGAGAAATTAAAAAGTAAATCCAGAAGTCAGATGATTGACAGGGGCTGCATGGTGTGAGCTGGGTAGGGTAGTTTTTCGAAATTTGAAAGCCCTGAGTCTCTTCCTTCAAAAGACTACACTCACTTTTGGCTGTGCCACTTCCTCCTGTCAATATGCGCCGGTTTCCGACTCAATGCCCTGAGATTTCTATAATCTTATATTTCACTAATAACAGTTAAAATAATTGGTAAACAAACATAATGCTGAAAATATACACTTTTACTGTATATCTCGGGCTTAAGAGGTTAACCCTGTGAGGCCCAAATTAAAAAGAAATTAGCAACTTCAGAGGCCAGAGGGTGGGACATATAAACACATTTACTATCAAATAGCATTGTGAGGCTGAACAACAGGACCAATTGACTATACATGTGCTTAAAGGGGAACTATCTTATAAATGGCTTTTTTCAGTGTTTACCATTGTTTCTTAGCTATGTGGACTTATATTAATAGGATATATGTCTCTAATTCTCATATTGGCGAATTCTTCCAATTCTCCTCTCACAATATTCACCCTCACTGAACTGAGTCATCTGAAAATGTGCATATCTGTGATGTCAGAGATTTCTCAGCTGCATAATAATGTGGCAGTTGATGTGGCAGTTGGCACCAGGCCACACAGTGGTTGGAGCCCAGCCTCAAAACGGCTTAAGATCTTGAGGTAGAAAAATGCGGTTTTTAGTACTTGATTAGAAATACAAAACAATGCATTTTTTTTGAAAAAAACCTAGGTGTTCCATAGACTCACAGGAATTGTGTAAAAGTGCCCAAATAGTGAAAGAAATAGTAAAATAGTTCCCCTTTAACATTTTTTAAATAAACATTATTTTTTTAAATGGCTAAAAGTGATTTTGTAATTTTGCAACCGTGGGTCTCACAGGGTACTTTTAACCCTGTGAGGCCCAAATAAAAAAGACATTAGCAACTTCAGAGGCCAGAGGGTGAGACCTATAAACACATGAAGGGTGCCGTGACTGAAAAAAAAGGTTGAGAAACGCTGGTATATGGTGTGGCTCTTTGTGGTACCACAGTCATTTTTTTGTGGCTCTTAGTCTCTGACTGGTTGGCCACCCCTGTTGTAGAGCAACAATAGCAGTAATGTACCCTGCTTGTCCAGCTGCTGACCTCTGACCTAACATACACATATTTGTGTGTGAGAGGATTAGAGCGATGGTTTTCCATGGCAGCGCGGGACTCATTGTATTTCTCTCTTTCATTTATGTATAAAACACGCTCAATCTGCACTAAATCCTGTAAGCTGCTTTGCATGCAGTAGATCATACCTACCTCCACTGCCAAGGTCCTAATTGTTTATTCTCCATCATTTTTTTTTACCTTTTTTTTTTTTATATCCCTTTGGCATTCAGCGTGGGTACGAGTTAGACATGTCCTTTTAGCAGCATTGCCAGAGGCTAATGATTCACCACTGGATCAGCAGACAACTGCTATTAGCCCATCTTGGCCTTGCTCAGTGGGAATCACCTCTATTTCATAGCTGATTGTAAAACTGCCATTATTGTAATATTTTGTACTTGTGGGAGTGTGCTGTTTAATACAAGGCAAACCTTTATTTAAACTCGATAGGCGACTGCGGTTTCCCTCATTTACACGAAGTCGAGTGTACAGAAATGAGTCAAAGAAAAAGCATAGAAAATCACACAGCATAGAAAAAAATAACAATAAGACAACAAGACGAGAGCGAGGATAACAAATCAATTGAAACACGTACAACTTGATCAACGAAGGTTGGAGATCAATGATTTAAACTCTGCAACAGAGGGTATACTCTCAAGCTTTAAGGACTGTTGGAGTTCATTCCATGAGCTAGAGGCATCATAGCAAAATGCAGATTTTGCAGTGCTAAGTAAACAACAATATAACACCAACAATGAGTTTTGACATGGTCATAAGTCGTCATGAGGATTTAGGGCCTGTTTCTTTTTTATATATATATATATAATGAATAATTTAACTTTAATCAAATAGATTCTTAGAATACCAAGATTGATCTTTTATTCCACGCCTTCTTTCCGCAGATGTGTGGAAGATTTGTGCTAAACATTATTCCTTAGTGCTTCTCTGCGCTGGATGGTGTGTTCTGCGTTTGATCCACACAGGAAATTAGACTCATCACAACAAATTACTTTAGCTGTTTCTGTTTATATAACCGGGAGAACGGAAGCGTCTTGCTTTTGCTTATTCAGCTGGAAGCCCCGTCTTTATGAGCCTCATAAAAGTTAATATATGAGTAAATATTAAGAAGCTGGACACCTTCACATTACAGTAGTTGGCATCATCCCTTGAGAGGGAGCAGAACATAACTTTAATGGGTGTTTTCTGCTGAATGAAGATGAACTGCAGTATTACTGTATAGGTGTGAGGGAGGAGATTTGATTTGATTTGATTTTTATTTAGTACATACAATTTATACAATAGTATAAAAACAAGGGGTACAAGGATAACATGTGAAAGTCTGTCGACTTGTTTCCAACATGGTCCAATCACTGCATTCTGTGGGAGGGTTGAGTGGTGGGTTGGTTGTTGGTTGGTTGATGGGTTGGTTGGTGGTTTGGTTGGTGGGTTGGTTGGTGGTTTGGTTGGTGGGTTGGTTGGTTGGTTGGTTTGGTGGGTTGGTAGATGGTTTGGTTGGTGGGTTGGTTGGTGGTTTGGTTGGTGGGTTGGTTGGTGGTTTGGTTGGTGGGTTGGTTGGTGGTTTGGTTGGTGGGTTGGTTGGTTGGTTGGTTTGGTGGGTTGGTAGATGGTTTGGTTGGTGGGTTGGTTGGTGGGTTGGTTGGTGGGTTGGTTGGTGGGTTGGTTGGTGGGTTGGTTGGTGGGTTGGTTGGTGGGTTGGTTGGTGGGTTGGTTGGTGGGTTTGTTGGTGGGTTGGTTGGTGGGTTGGTTGGTGGGTTGGTTGGTGGGTTTGTTGGTGGGTTGGTTGATGGGTTGGTTGGTGGGTTGGTTGGTGGTTTGGTAGTGGTTTGGTTGGTGGTTTGGTTGGTGGTTTGGTTGGTGGTTTTGGTTGGTGGTTTGGTTGGTGGGTTGGTTGATGGGTTGGTTGGTGGGTTGGTTGATGGGTTGGTTGGTGGGTTGGTGGGTGGGTTGGTTGGTGGGTTGGTTGGTGGTTTTATTGGTGGTTTGGTTGGTGGTTTTATTGGTGGTTTGGTTGGTGGGTTTGTTGGTGGTTTGGTTGGTGGGTTTGTTGGTGGTACCAAAATTCCAATCCAATAATGATGTAGTATAAGTTGGTAGCTTACCAATAATTATGTAGTATAAGTAGGTAGCTTACCAATAATGATCTAGTATAAGTAGGTAGCTTACCAATAATGATCTAGTATAAGTAGGTAGCTTACCAATAATGATGTAGTATAAGTAGGTAGCTTATGATGTATAAGGAGGTAGCGTACCAATAATGATGTAGTATAATGACGTAGCTTACCAATAATCATGTAGTATAAGGAGGTAGCTTACCAACAATGATGTAGTATAAGGAGGTAGATTACCAACAATTATGTAGTATTAGGAGGTAGCTTACTTTAAGGGCCTTAAAAATGAACAAATTAAGAATTACGGCCTGGTAAGAGGACAAAAGGGCCTCTCGAAGGGTAACAGGGAATTTATAAATAAATAAATAGAAAAGAGACGATACATACATCACAGAGGTAAGGGAAATAATTAAAACACAAAACCAAACAAAAAACCAAGTGAAATTAAAAGGTATGTAATACATGAATTCCTTAAAAGTAGTGAGGGGGATCAATTTGTCCACTTTCAAACACTTTTACATCTCATTCCAACTGCTGGGAGCAGCCAATTGGAAGGAGCATTGACCAAAGGAAGTGTTAACACGGGGAACATCTAGCGAGTCGCGACATAATGGTGAGCAGCTCGGGTGTTACAGGGAGTAGATGACACTGTCAACAGGTGTATCAAACCAGGAGGGGTCAGGCCAAGGAGGGTTTTGTAAATGAGTGTAAGCCGATGCAACGCGTAGTGATTTTTCAATCGCAAACGCTTCAAGGACAGAACTCACCCTTAACGAGCTATACGTACGCTGCTAATGACCACAGGACAGCTGTCCCCCCGCGTGGCACCGTTCATGTTTCTACACTGAGAGATGCGTTAGGAACTGGAGCATGTGCTGAACCTGTGTGTTCACTATCCTCAGTCACACAGCAGGCCGAGCTACAACCAGTGTTGTAGTCCTCGAGTCCTGCTGGACCAACCAGTGTTGTAGTCCTCGAGTCCTGCTGGACCAACCAGTGTTGTAGTCCTCGAGTCCTGCTGGACCAACCAGTGTTGTAGTCCTCGAGTCCTGCTGGACCAACCAGTGTTGTAGTCCTCGAGTCCTGCTGGACCAACCAGTGTTGTAGTCCTCGAGTCCTGCTGGACCAACCAGTGTTGTAGTCCTCGAGTCCTGCTGGTCCAACCAGTGTTGTAGTCCTCGAGTCCTGCTGGACCAACCAGTGTTGTAGTCCTCGAGTCCTGCTGGACCAACCAGTGTTGTAGTCCTCGAGTCCTGCTGGACCAACCAGTGTTGTAGTCCTCGAGTCCTGCTGGACCAACCAGTGTTGTAGTCCTCGAGTCCTGCTGGACCAACCAGTGTTGTAGTCCTCGAGTCCTGCTGGACCAACCAGTGTTGTAGTCCTCGAGTCCTGCTGGACCAACCAGTGTTGTAGTCCTCGAGTCCTGCTGGACCAACCAGTGTTGTAGTCCTCGAGTCCTGCTGGACCAACCAGTGTTGTAGTCCTCGAGTCCTGCTGGACCAACCAGTGTTGTAGTACTCGAGTGGACTGGATTGGTTTTCAGGACTCGTGACTCGACATGGACTTGAGCACTGTAATTCGACCAGGTATACATCAGCTAATGTAATTGGCTCCCAGACCCAACTTTGAGAATAGAGATTTTTTTATCATGCGATAAGAGTCTGCCGCTAACTTACGTCCGGCCTTATATTATATTATTATTATTATTATTATTATTATTATTATTATTATTATTATTATTATTATTATTATTATTATTATTTTTATTTGCACGTCAGCTCTTTGACTGCCAGAGTGGAGTGGACTCAACCTTGATGACTTGGACTTGGACTCGGACTCGGGCTCTTCTTTGGTGACTCGGACTCGAACACCAGGGACTCGAGACTCGACTCGGACTCTAGATTTAGTGACTCGACTACAACACTGGCTGCAACGCACACAGCAGGCCACGGTGCGACGCCAGAGCCCGATTCATCCTCCACACACGCAACTACACACCCTTTCTGAGCATCTATCTATTAGGGCTGTCCCCGACTAAGGATTTGGATGGTCGACTGGGATTGGCCAAAATTTGTCGTTAGTCGACTATTGGTCGACTTAAAAAAAGAAAAAAAAGAAAAAAAGTATAATTTTTTTATTTTATTTTTATTTAACCTTTATTTAACCAGGAAGTCCCATTGAGATACAAGATCTCTTTTGCAAGGGAGACCTGGCCAAGATGACAGCAATAACACCCGAAAACATCAGACAGCAATAAAATGTGCGGTACATCACACAAGAACATAATAAAAGTGCATGTACACAATACACAATACATCACACGTAAACATAAAAACACAAAACAGAACAGTCTACATGACAGTAAAAGTGTACGACAGTAAAATACAGGGCAATACAGTAACTCTGCAGTTTTGCAGCTGGGACCCGACTAGAGAAAGCAGCGACACTCTTCCTGTAGGAAGTTATGTAATACAGACCTAAACTCGCAGAGGGAGACCAGGGTATCTAAGTGGATATGGTCCTGTAGCCCATTCCATGCCGAAGGTGCAAAGCTTGAAAAAGCCGTTCTTCCTAATTCAGTGTTTATTCTCTTATATTCTATTATATATATATTTATATATATTTTATTTTTTGTATCATTCCATTTGGGCTGTGGGGGTGCTTAATGTCTGAAGGAGTCGACTGAAGGCTTCTTGTCCTCTGCAAAAGCATGCAATTGGTCCACTGATGGATACATCTTGATATTTGTCTAGTAGGCTATAGTGTGTTCATTAGATGGGTGAAATCCTCTTTCAGTGCCTCTGTGCCTGTTTTCGTAGGCAGTTAGCCTCTGGTATGCGTGCCATTAGCGTTAGCCACGCTTCTATGCCTCTTTTCTTTTTAAAAAAATTGATAAAAAAAAATGTAATTTAAAATTAAAAGAAATATATTATTTTATTTTTTTATTATATTCGACTAAGAGGTTGGCCAGTCGACTACGGCCCCTTTCGACCGATTAGTCGACTAATCGATTAATAGGGGTCAGCCCTACTATCTAATACATCAGACCAAAAACATACGTCATCCACACTGAATTTGCATCGCCATCCCTCTGTTTTGGTCACAGGGAAAACAACTCTTGGAATAAACAGGGATTAGATGCTGTTTGTTCATAAACTACAATGTTAGGGCAAAACACACAGATATAAATCATCATCGTCAGAAATAGTCATTAATTCTTAAGCTTTAGGTCACTTGGAGATTCATAAGCATAATATTAAGGTAGGGTCCAGGTATAGGGAAATGAGGAAATGTCCTGCAAATGTCCTCCTGGAAGTAAGTACCACAGGCCAAATACAATAGTGATCTATAGGAATGCTGCTGTTTTCCCCCCAAAAGTAGGTGCCGGTCTGTTGTATGAAGCGACGTGAAGACACGTGTTACCTAGAGATGATGTAGCAGGTAAGAGCCCCGGCTCTAAAACCACACTTGACTCTGCTGACTTACTGTAGGATCCCACCAGGGTGGTTTTAGAGATTTTTTTTTTTTATTTAAATTGTCACTTTTATAGAAACTCAGAGGGATTCAGAAGTCAGGACTGGTCAGCAACCTACGTCAGACAGATGGTGGTACTGTAGGTCATTTGGATGATATAGCATAGTACTGTAGGTCATGGTCGGATGATATAGCATAGTACTGTAGGTCATATGGATGACATATCATATTAGGCTACTGTAGGTCGTATAGAATGATAGATCATAGTACCTTATGTTACATAGATGATAGATCATAGTACTATAGTACTATATATATATATATATATATATATATATATATATATATATATAATTCTTAGCCACCTTGGTGCATGTATTTTTATTATTATCTTTTCACTTTGCATTTCCTCAGCGGATGTTTTATTCATCCTCTGACATGTTTATTAAGATAATGAAAGGAGGGAAGGGGATTGAACTCATCATATTTTATGGATCAAAGACACAATGAGGTCTGAGCTTTGCACTGTGTGTTTACTCCCATCCCCCTCCCCCTCCCCCCTCCCCCTCCTCCCCCCATCCAATTAAACTGAGACCCTGACGCAGCCGCACGGATGCCAGGCAGCTCTGTGGCTTTGATGGGAATCAATAGGAAACATGAGAGAGAGAGAGAGAGAGAGAGGGAGAGAGAGAGAGAGAGAGAGAGAGAGGAGAGGAGAGATGAGAGGAGAGAGAGAGAGAGAGAGAGAGAGAGAGAGAGAGAGAGGAAGAGAGAGAAGAGAGAGAGAGAGAGAGAGGAGAGAGAGAGAGAGAGTGAGAGAGAGGAGAGAGAGAGAGGAGAGAGAGGAGAGAGAGAGAGAGAGAGAGGAGAGGAGAGAGAGAGAGGAGAGAGAGAGAGAGAGAGAGAGAGGGAGAGAGAGAGAGAGAGAGAGAGAGAGAGAGAGACCCCGGGGGGAGACACCGTTCGTTTGTGGGTGTCAGCGACGTGTCCTGCGCACACAGCTCGGCGTCTATATATAAAGCGCTCGGCATAAAACCTATTTATTATCCCGTGTTTGGGTTTTCTTCTTCTCAGCCTCATCCTCCTCTCTCCCCTTCTCTGTGGTTCATTAAAGACACGCTTTCGCTCACACACATTAGCCGAGGCAGGGGCTTGGATGGCATCAAAGACGCAGCCTTCTGATAGAAGTTTTGCGAATGTGCGAACGCTTCAGACTAATTGGCGAGTTGGATGAGTTGGCTAATTAAGGTCAGCTATAGTATGTTTTTTGTGTGTGTGACAGAAATAGTCTCTCCATATTTCCATTTTGTTTTTGGTCTTTAAATAGCCCAGAAAGTTTTTGTGATGTAACAAAATAGAATCCGCTTCCTTAACACATTCCCTGCCACGCTTATATCCATCAATGTTTGATCACTGCCACCAGTCTAAGCCTATGGAGATGTTTACCTTCTTTGCAGGGCTATAACTTTTTAAATTGTATTGCTAAATTGACATTACTATGGCCCATTCAACATCGATTATCTATCGTGTAGGAACGTTTTACTTTTTCATTCACAGGTTCATACGAAAATACCGTCTAGAATATAATATGTTTTTATCGTTTTCTGGATAAACGCATATATAGATTATCAAATGCCGTTTGTTGGCATTACACGCTATATTAAAAATGTCAACTGTATATGATCCTAAACGTTATGACTGATCATGCGCGGGTGAACGGGGGGTCGTTTATAATTCCGTGATCGTCGGTAAATGCTTTATGTAGTATGGGTGATATATTGATCGGAGCAGTTTGCATGGATAATAATAAACAAACAGGCTGAAAGTAACGTCAGCGTCCTCTTACCGTTGGGCGATGAGACTGGAGCAAAAACATCCCACTTATTTGACGGCGATCGCCTAAATCCATTTCCGGTTTGTATAATCATAATACATGGCCAAATCGTATCGATTATTGCGTTATGGCAGCGATCGCTACACAGGGACGTGTGTAGGGATGGGTACCTTTCACATTTGAACCGATACCGGTACCGGTACCTGTGAATCGATACCGGTACCCAACGGTACCTTTTTTCGGTACTTTAGTCTCAAGAAATTTAATTTAGTCGTAAAAAAAAAATCCAAACTTCAAATAACTACAATTTCGACAGTTTTCGGCTTGTCATTGCTCCGACTGCTTTGTTGTTGAATCAAGTCAAATCCTAGGTAAGCATATATTGTGCGTGTGAACGTTGACATGAAAAGAAAAAAGTAAAAAAAAAAAAAATATATATATATATTATTTTTATTTTTATTTTTTATTTTTTTTCTCACTTGATTCGATACTCGGTAGTACCGACGTGTTTCGGTTCGGTATCTCAAAAGTACCGAATTCGGTACCCATCCCTAGACGTGTGTATACAGTCCAACAATAAGCGAGTGGCCGGACGCATTTCGGAGACGCACCGAGATCCAACCGGCCATTTCCAGTTTGGCAACTCGCCGATCATCCACCAGGGGGCAGTATTGAAGCGTTGCAGAGTTGTGCCGGCAGACCAGGCTCCATGAGGGAAAGATGAATACCATGGCGAAAAAATTAAATATGATCAAAATAACGTCGTACGCCGTGGAATGGCAGAATTAGCATGAACTTGAATCACGTTGTATGATGTTTTTGGCGCAGGATGTGTTGACTGCAGGTCATATAGATTATATATCATAGTACTGTAGGTCATGTAGATGATATATCATAGTACAGTAGGTCATGTAGATTATATATCATAGTACAGTAGGTCATATAGATTATATATCATAGTACAGTAGGTCATATAGATTATATATCATAGTACAGTAGGTCATATAGATGATATATCATAGTACAGTAGGTCGTATAGAACTATAGATCATAGTACAGTAGGTCATGTAGATGATATATCATAGTACAGTAGGTCATATAGATTATATATCATAGTACAGTAGGTCATGTAGATGATAGATCATAGTACAGTAGGTCATATAGAACTATAGATCATAGTACTGTAGGTCATGTAGATGATAGATCATAGTACAGTAGGTCATATAGAACTATAGATCATAGTACTGTAGGTCATGTAGATGATAGATCATAGTACAGTAGGTCATATAGATTATATATCATAGTACAGTAGGTCATATAGATTATAGATCATAGTACAGTAGGTTATGTAGATGATATATCATAGTACAGTAGGTCATGTAGATTATATATCATAGTACAATAGGTCATGTAGATGATATATCATAGTACAGTAGGTCATATATATTATATATCATAGTACAGTAGGTCATATAGATTATATATCATAGTACAGTAGGTCATATAGATTATAGATCATAGTACAGTACATGTAGGTCATGTAGATTATATATCATAGTACAGTAGGTCATGTAGATTATATATCATAGTACAGTAGGTCATGTAGATGATATATCATAGTACAGTAGGTCATGTAGATGATATATCATAGTACAGTAGGTCATATATATTATATATCATAGTACAGTAGGTCATGTAGATTATATATCATAGTACAGTAGGTCATATAGATTATAGATCATAGTACAGTAGGTCATATAGATTATAGATCATAGTACAGTAGATCATGTAGATGATATATCATAGTACAGTAGGTCATGTAGATTATATATCATAGTACAGTAGGTCATGTAGATGATATATCATAGTACAGTAGGTCATATAGATTATAGAGTAGGGTATATATATATTTATACTGTTGTAGTTCTAAAGAAAATGGTTATTTTTTAGTCTATTCATCCAAGTCAAGTGTAACACTCATTTCACTTAAGTTGCAGGCGGCATCCGACAAAAACCCATTCCTTATTCAGAGAAGGTCAAATGCTGATAGAATTTGGTTTTATTGAACATCATTGATAATAAGGTGGATAAACTGCCTGAAGCGTTGCAGGTCTAAATCAGCAACATTCCCCCTGTCTTTTCGTGAACAGCTTGTAAACAGTGTTCTTGTAAAACAGCTTGTAAACTGTTATCTTGTAAACAGCTTGTAAACTGTTTTCTCTCGTAAACAGCTTGTAAACTGTTTTCTTCTCGTGAACAGCTTGTAAAAAGTGTTCTTGTAAACAGCTTGTAAACAGTTTTCTCGTAAACAGCTTGTAAACTGTTTTCTTGTAAACAGCTTGTAAACTGTTTTCTCGTAAACAACTTGTAAACTGTTTTCTTGTAAACAGCATGTAAACAGTTTTCTTGTAAACAGTTTTCTCGTAAACAACTTGTAAACTGTTTTCTTGTAAACAGCATGTAAACAGTTTTCTTGTAAACAGTTTTCTCGTAAACAGCTTGTAAACTGTTTTCTCGTAAACAGCTTGTCTACAAGCTGAATACATGTCCTACCTCTATAACCTCATGCATTTTCTCCATTGTCTTTGCTCTAGCAATGGTTCCATCAAAGTTATAATGAATCCGACCGCCTTTGATTGACAGTTAGCCTTGTTAGCTTGTTTCGAGGGAGAGCATTTAGACCGATCAAATGGAAGAACAAGGGCATGTGTTGTGCACGTGCTGTGCATGTGATGTGCATGTGCGTCCTCATGCACGAGCTGGAAGACCAAGTGATACAAAGGTTTCAGGGACCCCCTTTTCAGGCCAATTTCATCAACTAGTGGTCAAAAGCCCCCGTCGAATACCTTTTGAATAACACCATTATGATCCGAATGCAAAAAGATATATAACGACGACACAGCAAGGGACATGCCTGCCGAACGTAATCATATTTGTGTCAGGATCAGAAGATGAAGCCTAATCAGCTGAGATTCCTCCAAAACCGTATTTATTCATCGTTTATTTATTCATTGCTATGGATTTTCCGGATTCAAACAATTACCGCCCTCTTTAATGCGACCCCATCATGATTCCGCTGAAAGAGTTGTCAAATTCGGCGTGTCCCGTAATTACAGAGGACATCACGCCGCACCACCGCCTTCCCATTTAAAACGTGTCCCTCTGTCACAGATAGAGTACAGTTGTCGGGCTGTAAACGCACCGTCAGCCTCCGTCACGGCCGCGCTCAGCTGAATAATGAAGGCAGAAGTCAGGGGGATGAAATGCCATTCTTTTATTAATGAAATAACAACCCGCAAACAACCCAGTTACAGTATGCAGTATCCTGTATGATTCCATACAGGAACTCGACCCATTTATTATACATCGCTGACTGTGGCACGCGCTCAAGTTATGTTATTTAACACAAAGCACCGTTATGTAACGCATTGAGGCTGTTTTTTTTTGTTTTTCTTTTGGGGGGGGGGGATCATTATATAAATGTGGAGAATATTCACAGGCATTCTTGAAGGGTTGATCTGTAGAAATTATAATAATAATGGATCTGTGTTTACAAATATTACTGTCGTAAACAAACCTCTTAACTCATTCACTGCCAACGACGATTATACTCGTTGTTGGCCGCCGATCGTTGAACGCCAACAACGAGTATACTCGTTATTTGATCATTATTTCTTTTATTCGATATTTCTATTCATTACAGGCCCACTGACTCGAGGTTAACATTGGGAATCGCATTGAGAATGCCTAGGTGCAATACCGGCCGCATCACGCTAGACGGCGGTATCAAGCACCCTTTCTAACATTGTATCCTGGGCTGTGGGATGGCCAAAGGTTTCGGGTTACATTTTTCCTTGTCGGGCAAGACGAACGGTTCTGCCGGTTACATTTGAAGCCCGTCAAATATGCCCGATCCATATGTTATGGTGGATTATGCTGTCGAGCAAATGGACATTGGATGTACCAGATGGCGATCAAGAAATTGGAATATTGTTTTTGGAATACTCCCGGTCACAGGTAAGGACAATTTGACGTACATTTTTGCTTGATCCTGCAAGGCTTTTATACCGATCGGGCTGATAAGCGTTTTTAGTGTTGAATACGAATGCCGTTACCGACAATCAAATAATCAGAAACGACCCCCCCCCCCCCCCCCCCCCCTTTCATGCATTCATGATGGAACATAATACCTATGATGTAGATTTGATTCCGGAACAATAGCGGGTTCAGGCAAGAAACTGCAACGTCTACAATGGAATCGACGTATACAGTACTGCCATAACTAAGCATTTCATGAATTACCCTAGACCGCTCTAAAACCATACTTATATTCACCACAGTATAACACGGGAACGTATGGATGGAAAAAGTATCTATTTTTTGCATCTTGACCGGAAGAAACTCAATGTCAAATGACTATAGCATTGTATCCATGGCTATAATATAGAATATAGATTTAGCTCTACAAACAAGGTGACTAACTCCCATCGTTTACAGCGTGGCAATACTACCACAGGATAAGGCTAATCCCCGGCGGTCAATTAGTTAACATGCGCCCAGAAAAGCAGCAATTTTTTTTTATGAGCCATGGAGTACAGCAAAATACAATATTTCATAGAGTTCAGCCAAACGATGAGAGAATAACAACATATCTCCAATGTCTATTTAAAAAAGAAAATGTTTTATTAATTATTCATTTATTTATAAAAACATTTTGTGGTGGGGGCACCAATTGGTTTACTTTTCTTTTTTTTTTTAGATTAGATTCAAATGTATTGTCATTATACAGCACAAGTACAGTACAACGAAAATAAGTTTGGCATCCAACCAGACTGCAAATGTAACAGTAAAGTGCAATAGTAATATACAATATACAGGTGGTTAAACTGGGTATAAAATATATAGATTAGTACGACTGAGTAATCGGGCTAATCAGATGTATGTACAGAGTTGTAATATCAATATGTACAGTGATACAGCTATAAAGACAGTGTGGTCATAGTCATACTGTCCAGCAGTGTACAGTTATATAGTATCTACAGATACGTTAAATGATTATATGCAGGTATGTACAGGCAGATGTGGATAGATATATACGGTAAGAATAAATATACCCCGTGTCGCTGAGTACTCGGCCCCACGTGAGACGGCCCTGGGATGTGGGGGAGCCCTGTTTCTGGGGGTGGATGGCAGGAGGGGGGGAGGGGGTCCCTCTCATGGAGGTCTGGGAGGCTGAGCGTGGCCGAATTCAAGGGGCCCATGTGGATGTACTGTTGTGTTGTTGATGTCATTGTAGGTATTGTGTAAGTGTTGTTTGTCTATAAATGTTAATAAAAAATTAAGTAAAAAAAAATAAAGAATAAATATACATATACGGTATATACAGCATTATTGTACATGCTATCATACCGAATTACAGTATAGCCTATGGGTTATATGCAGGTATATAAGTAGGTACAGTATATAGAATGATTATATGCAGGTATATTCCGACAGATATGGATATGTATGTATATATATGTGGTAAATATAAATATATAATGTATATATATGGTATATATACAGCCCTATTTGACATGCTACCCTACAGAGTACGTACGTCTGCACGTTGTTCCTGGATTAGCCGCAGGCGGTAGAGTACATGACAGTTCGCCGTTATGATCACTGGGTAATGATTGACAGATACGACCGAGGTCTGGTTCGGCGCGGTGATTCATCGGCGAGAGACTGCGGCGTGGCGTGTGATGTGCCTCACCGTAGCAGCTGCTCCGCCGGCCGGGCGCAGGCCTTCCGTGGGCGTCTGGCAGAATGGCCGTGTCACTTTGACGAGGAGGAGCGCTGGTCACTTATCATTTACAGCGAACCTGGGATCCTCAGTCACAGTGATCGGGACCATTTGTGGACTAGGTGTGAAGCTTGAAGGGGATTGATGTGGGGGGACCCACTGGGAAGCATGGCCCCCACAGATGTGTTGTAGTGTGCGTGTGCGTGTGCGTGTGTGTGTGTGTGTGTGTGTGTGTGTGTGTGTGTGTGTGTGTGTGTGTGTGTGTGTGTGTGTGTGTGTGTGTGTGTGTGTGCGCGTGACGCGTCTGTGCAATTCTGTTTGTGTGTGTACATACAGTACTTAAGTGAGTGTGTGTGAGCGAGAGGGAGGAAGAGAGGGAGAGAGAAAGAAAGAAAAGGGGATAGAGAGAGAGGGAGAGAGAGAGAGCGAGAGAGAGGGAGAGGGAGAGAGAGAGATACGGAGAGAGAGAGAGAAAAGGGGATAGAGAGAGAGATACGGAGAGAGAAAGAGGGGGAGAGAGAAAGACAGAGAAAAGGGGATAGAGAGAAAGAGGGAGGGAGGGAGAGAGGAGAGATGTAGAGAGAGAGAGATAGGGGTGGGGGAGAGAGAGAGAGAGAAAGAAGGAGAGATGTAGAGAGAGAGAGAGAGAAATAAAGAGAGGGAGGGATGGGGGAAGAGAGAGAGAAAGAATTAGAGATGTAGAGAGAGAGAGAGAGAATGAGATATAGACTCATCACCAAAGGTTCCATTAAACATATCAGGGCAATAACGGTGACAGGTTGGCTCTTACTAATTGGAATGTTGGTTGATTTGTTGCACGGGGGAAAAACAGATTATGCTTCATGTGAACACTTAATTGACCTGTCTCAAGCACCGCCCTCTTTTGTTAATACTCCAATCACAACTGTTGCAAAAAGATTTTCCAGTCACATTTGTACTGCATGCAAAGCACTGCATGGTTCTTGCGGACACCTGCATGGGATTAGCATAAAGTGAGCATGTCTGCAACGGAGGAGAGTCGTGGCTACCCATAAACCCATGTTCATTCACATATCTTGAGGTGAGAGGTCAAGTGACCCTTTAAATGTTCCCTTGCCAAAATGTATTATGAGTATTATTTATCCCCCTTCCCGACAAGCCAGCATGACAACGTTGATATAGGTACTCATGGATACTTTGGGTCGTCTAGTTTCATATGATACCTCTAGCTTCACACCTGAGCCCGCGGCGCTACAGCCTCTGAAAGACAGCGATGTACGCCAATATTGCCGGCTATATTGTGGGTCTCAGAGGGTTAAAAAATATATATATATTTACATGATAAAAGCTTCAATATGATATATAATGTATATTTTTTGGAAGAAAATAACATTTAATAAACACAATCAGTGAGTGAAATATTACTAGTCGTAATCATCACAATATCACTAGTCGTAATCATCACTATATGACTATCCTACATCATCACAATATATATCACCAGTGGTAAATCTAGTGTGTCACAACCTAATGCCTCAAGGAACAGACCTACCAGGAAGCTTGTTATTTTTTTAAATTTTATATCAAATTTAAAGGGAAGTCTTAAGAAAACGACTTTCAAAAATTCATAGTAGTACGCCCGGCGATATCTGTCAGAATAATCGCAAGATCACTTTTTCCCTCGCCCCTAATAACCGCTGTCTCCGAGACGTACATAGTGATCTAGGCTGCTGCTGTGCGGAGCAGAAAATAAACAAGCCATAATTGATATTTAGCCGGTGGTGCAGTATATGCAGTGTGCTGAGGTTGAAGTGATCTGTGGGACTTAAAGCGCCGCGGACTTAAAGAGTGATGACCCATTGGGCATACACCCACCCCCCCCCACCCCCCCTCCTCCCGCTGGTAAATCCTCTCCTAGAGTTTGGCTTAGTCCGCTGCGGCCGCTGTGAACCCTGTCTCGTCCGCTGACGGGTAGCGTTTGCCTCCTGCTAAGAAGGCCCCAGTCGGCTGAAAGCGCACACGGCTTTGAGCCAGGTTCGGTACAGTACAGTACAGTACAGTGCCGCTGACAGGGCCCCCGCGGAGGGTGTAAGCGCGCGCGGGGGGGGGGGGATGGGGGCCTTTCAGAAGTACTCCCTCCCTCATCAAGGCGGACTTGTCTAGATTATAAAAACATTCATCCCAAGTCTCTAGGCAGCGTTAGCTAAGTACAGTGCTGCTGACAAAAGATCTATAGAACAGTGGTTTTGCTGACCTTTTTGGGACCAAGGCGACCCTCGAGTCAGAACAGAAGCTCAAAGCACAACCAACTTACAGTCACTGTAATCAATTATGCAGATGGTCTCAAATGTCATGATTATATTGTCATAAGAGATGTTTCCCCTATTATTATTATGGTTCACTGACAAATGATTCAATCTGACAGGCGGCAGTGACTTCATCGGTCAACAATATGTCGGCCTATTTATATGTGTCATCGTCATCATTTATTTATTCGTACATGGAATTTGTCCACAGTCCAACAGTACATATTAATATAATCCACCAAATCCCATGGCCGAAAGGAACAGGAAGAAGAGAAATTCGTATATATACCTGCCCCTACACACACACAGCACACCGATAGACTTATTGCGTAAAACCAAACAGACTATACCCATTTTGCAAAATTGGAAACATCAACACAACTAAATTAAATCAACATAAATAAACCCATTTTGTGTATCTATCAGTCAAACTACATATTTAGTATCAGTACAAAAGCTTGCCAGACAAGTGCGCAACAGTTATTCAGATCAAATAAGAACAGCAAACATAATGCCAATAATGCTAAGCCAATGTATATGATTTGGGTGAAGTGATTTGATGAAGTGAGAACACTATGCCTGATCAGAGATTGCAGAGACATAGACGAGAGAACAGTATCAATGTCAAGAACATCACAAGAAGCACTTCTATTTGGAAGTAATAAGCATCTCATTAACGAGAGAGAAGAAGGTTTTTGTATTTATCCCTTATCTGCATTAAACACGTAGCGTGTTCATATCATCAATGCCTGTATTAATTACTATTCACAACTGACAGACTGTGAGAGAGAGAGAGAGAGAGAGAGAGAGAGAGAGAGAGAGAGAGAGAGAGAGAGAGAGAGAGAGAGAGAGAGAGAGAGAGAGAGAGAGAGAGCGAGGGAGGGAGAGAGGGAGGGAGGTAGATAGAGAGAAAACAGAGAGAACAGAGAGAGATATCTTTCATGGCGTAGAATTAAACTCTCTAGCCGATGCATCATTTGGCTATATCAGGTCCGAATGAGTGGAATACAGAAAATAGCTAGTGATGTAACTGTCTCATTAACATCACAACTTGAGTGAGGGAGAGAGAGAGAGAGAGAGAGAGAGAGAGAGAGAGAGAGAGAGAGAGAGAGAGAGAGAGAGAGAGAGAGAGAGAGAGAGAGAGAGAGACACTGAGAATGAGTCCAAGTAACGATAGGCGACATAATCTTCTGTTGCCAGTTTCTGCAATATTTTCAGAAAGTTAGAGCGGCCTCTCTCTGTGCGGCAGACGGAGAGATCAGTAGGATTCTTCTAGATGCTCGTTCTACACCTCCTGACATTTGATGTGCAGTTAAATAATTAGTCACCACCCTGTTACCAAACCTGACGTGAGAATGTGTGCGTGGAGGACATTAGGTTTAAAAAGGTCTACAATTACTTCTGAATTGTTAGTGCTGACTAGGGATGTCCCGATCACGTTTTTTTGCTCCCGATCCGATCTCGATCATGTGATTTTGAGTATCTACCGCTACCGATACCGATCTTTCCCGGTCCGATCAAAAAAAATTAGACTTAATGGAAAGGGTGTGCTTGTACATTTGAACAGTTCCATGATACGTGGCTGCGTTGTGCTGAGAAAGAGGCGCAGATCCGCTTCTACTCTGAGGCGAGATCTGTATTTATTTTGTATTAATAAATCACAGAGGTGGCCTGTTGCTTAATCAGATCTTGGATCCATTTGTCCAAATTGTCAGTGCTTTTTCTTTCGGGAAAATAGTTCAGAAATTGTTCAATGACCCCCTTCTATGTAGCTACAGATGATGGAACTTCAAATAGTTTGGGGTTCCTCCAAAAAGGCATCAAGCAGAGTAGCCTAAACACCCCAAAATCTCAGCTGATTATCCTGGAGTGCCACAAATGGGAGTTTTTTAAACAGGTATGTGTCCCGACCTGGTAGTCCATAGATTCAACGTATTGAGGC
Organism: Notolepis coatsorum; assembly: GCF_963971535.1. NCBI lineage: Eukaryota > Metazoa > Chordata > Actinopteri > Aulopiformes > Paralepididae > Notolepis > Notolepis coatsorum. The sequence continues at coordinate 144,387,983 of NC_140169.1, read as the reverse complement.
CAGACGTGGCTTTTCCGCGACTATATGCCTGCGCAGGATGTAGTGAGATGTGCAGTCGCGGCACTTTGCGCTCCGTGATTATTATACCTGCGCAGGATGTAGTGAGGTTTGTATTGGAATACTGTGTGGCCTCCATTGATGAAGGGGTGAGACATGGCAAATACACACAGCTGCCAGGTGGAAAACTCTATCTTTATTGATCTTTTTATCTTTTCTTTTTTTTGCCAATGCGCGACCCGCCCCCGCTGCTCTGGGCCATCCTGACTGCCCCACGGGTACTGAAAGGCAGAACAGCTTGTCCCTTAGCAGAATGTACTCCTCATAGAGACACATACAAAGCGCTACATAAAATAGATGTATTATTATTATTATTATTATTAAATACGTATACTGTAGATACTTTCTACAGCTCGTTGGTTGTACACTTTTTTCTTTTAGCTGCCATTAAAGGGGAACTATTTTACTATTTCTTTCACTATTTGGGCACTTTTACACAATTCCTGTGAGTTTATGGAACACCTCTGTAATATATATTTTTTTTAAATTCATTGTTTTGTATTTCTAATCAAGTACTCAAAAACAGCATTTTTCTACCTCAAAATCTTAAGCCGTTTTGAGCCTGGGCTCCAACCACGGTGGGGCCTGATGCCACATGGGGCCACATTATTATGCAGCTGAGTCTCTCTGACATCACAAATCAGCACATTTTCAGATGACTCAGTTCAGTGAGGGTGAATATTGTGAGAGGAGAATTGGAAGAATGCGCCAATATGAGAATTAGAGACATAGATCATATTAATATAAGTCCACATAGCTAGGAAACAATGCTAAACACTGAAAAAGACCATTTATAAGATAGTTCCCCTCAGGGAACAAAATAAGTACCAGCCAACCGCCAATGGCTGGTAAAAAATCTGCCTGGCTGGTAGTTTTTAAAATCTACCAGCCAAATGGCTGGTAAGTCAAAAAGTTAAGTTTGTTCCCTGAGAGCAGAGCTACACAGCAGTGCGCCTATTTTGCGAGCCGAAATAAGTCTGTGGTTTTTTCTTCTTCTCACAACGGGTCAAATGCATCTAACATGCATTGCATCGTCGCCATTCCTTTATACCCACATCGCCCGAAATGAACGTTATGTTAGCGTAAGCTAACAAGCTAATCCTGATCAGCGGCAGAGCCATAGAGAACAGCAGACAGTGTGGACTGGGGAAAGGGAAATGGGGGGGGGGGGGGGGGCACTCTCCCTTTCTCTGTGTGTGTGCGTGCGTTTGGAAAGACGATGAAGTCACTAGTCAGGACTCAGGAGAGGAGTATATTGTAGTAAACTGAGGATTACTGAGGATGCACAGATAATGTTGATATTCAAATATAAAAAGGTTTCGAGAGGAGTGGAAGTTTGAAGACAGACTAGACTACAATATGATGCAGGGGTGGTGAGTTGAAACAGTGTGTGTGTCCCCGACCCCACTTCTATGTTTCAATAAATTATTTGCATTTAAAACTATTAACGCTGACTCATTCCTTCAGTCCACTCAAAATTATGCTAATATTCCTTATGTTGTTTATGATATTAATTGAAAATAGCATATGAGAGTATTATATAGTAATAATAACACATGGCGATATACTAAAAAGCTATTTTTAATTTTTGGCTGGTAAAAAATCTGCCTGGCTGGTAGTTTTTTAAATCTACCAGCCAAATGGCTGGTAAGTCAAAAAGTTACGTTTGTTCCCTGGTTCCCCTTTAAAAGCTTGTTCTGAAGAGGAACAGTCAATGATGGATGACTCGAGCGGCTGCGTAGTGTAGTAGAGGTCTAAGCACTCATCTACAACTGCAGAGACCCAGGCTTCAAATCCCAGTGTCAGCAGTACATCCGGCTTGGTCAGTCGTCCCTATTAGGAACACGATTGGCAGTGTTCTCGGGTGGGAAGCCATATTAGTCGTTAGCAATAGCAACTCCTACTGGTCGGCCTGTTTGGCAGCGAGGGGATCTGAGAGGGAGATAGCATGAACCGTGTTAGACTGAAACTCCTACGTAGCTGTCGGGTGAAATTAAGCGGCTGGTGACTCTGCATGTATCGGAGGAGGGCTAGGGCTGCAACTAATGACTATTTTGGTAGTCGACTAATCTGTCGATTATTTTTTCGATTAGTCGACTAATCGAAAAACAATTATATATAAAAAAAAATTAAATTAAATGTTTTATTATTTTTTTTTTTTTGCACTACCTATCTTTGTGAAAGTGGCTTCTCAGCTCTGGTCCAGCTGAAGACAGAGCAGAGGAACAGATTGGACATTGAGCATGACCTCAGAGTTGCTTTGAGACTCCTGTCAGGACCAAACAACATCCCCAGTTATCCCATTAGTTCCCCCAAACTTACTGTCGGTCTGTTATGTTAAGCTAAGAAGTCTTCAGCTGGCTGGACCAGAGCTGAGAAGCCACTTTCACAAAGATAGGTAGTACAAAAAAAAGGCTAAAATTATGGATGACTCATGGAGAGAAGGACCTGTACTCCTCGATCAATGAAAGTGACGTGGACCTAAACAAGTCCTCGTCTCCTGTGGACCGAGGTTCAGAGACCATTCAGACAGGTTCTGTGGACTACAGTACAGTAACTACAGTAACAGTAGCTCCAATACAGGCTGGTGGCTGGCTGGTGGCAGTGACTGATGCTTGACAACACATTAAAGTGGCTCTGCTTCCTGTGTGTCACATTGTTTTTCACAGAATGAGGGGTTGTCTCTCAACACTGAGAACATGTTAAATTTAGACATAGTGCTGTTTCTGCAGCTGTGACAAGAACCCTCCCTGTTGAAACGAGCCATTCAGAATTGCAGCCACAACCGCAGTAGTTAATACAATGTGTGTGTGTGTGTGTGTGTGTGTGTGTGTGTGTGTGTGTGTGTGTGTGTGTGTGTGTGTGTGTGTGTGTGTGTGTGTGTGTGTGTGTGTGTGTGTGTGTGTGTGTGTGTGTGTGTGTGTGTGTGTGTGTGTGTGTGTGTTTGTGTGTGCGTGCGTGCGTGTGTGTGTGTGTGTGTGAGAATAGATCTTGGAAAAATACAGTGTATGTTTGTGCAAAATGGCGTCTCGCTCGAAAGTCTTCTATTTTCAACCTACAGTTGAACATAAACATATGACAACATTTGTAACAGTAAGCTTGATATGCTATTTCTGGATCTTGAATCATATGTGATCTGCAAGATCTAGTTTGACAGTTTGATCTGAATTTCATTCAACGGTACAGGCTCGCACACCACTGCTAGATGTGCGATAATTATCGTATTTGCACAATGAAAGCTGCTCGCTCGTTACAGGACTGAAACAGAGGTATAGAAGCTGCTGGAATGAGAACAGGACTGAAACAGAGGTATAGAGGCTGCTGGAATGAGAACAGGACTGAAACAGAGAGGTATAGAGGCTGCTAGAATGAGAACAGGACTGAAACAGGTATAGAGGCTGCTGGAATGAGAACAGGACTGAAACAGAGAGGTATAGAGGCTGCTAGAATGAGAACAGGACTGAAACAGGTATAGAGGCTGCTAGAATGAGAACAGGACTGAATAGGCTGCTAGAATGAGAACAGGACTGAAACAGAGAGGTATAGAGGCTGCTGGAATGAGAACAGGACTGAAACAGAGAGGTATAGAGGCTGCTAGAATGAGAACAGGACTGCAACAGATGTATAGAGGCTGCTAGAATGAGAACAGGACTGCAACAGATGTATAGAGGCTGCTAGAATGAGAACAGGACTGAAACAGAGAGGTATAGAGGCTGCTGGAATGAGAACAGGACTGAGACAGAGAGGTATAGAGGCTGCTGGAATGAGAACAGGACTGAAACAGGGAGGTATAGAGGCTGCTAGAATGAGAACAGGACTGAAACAGAGAGGTATAGAGGCTGCTGGAATGAGAACAGGACTGAAACAGAGGGATAGAGGCTGCTAGAATGAGAACAGGACTGAAACAGGGAGGTATAGAGGCTGCTGGAATGAGAACAGGACTGAAACAGGGAGGTATAGAGGCTGCTAGAATGAGAACAGGACTGAAACAGGGAGGTATAGAGGCTGCTAGAATGCATAATCTGAGTGGAGTGGTTTTTCAGCACAAGAGACCTACATTAACATGTTTGAAAAGGACTAGAATATGTCCCATTTAAATACAGGGAGCATGTTGTACGCAGCATGACAAGGAAGTGGGGACTTATACTTGTTTCATTGCATTTCTATGTAGTTTTAACAGCGTTATCGGCCATAAAGGGGAAAAAAAACTCTCAGCTAATTTTGGCCACGCAAAGTCGACTATACAAATCCTTAGTCGGGGACGATACTATAAGTAAGACGTGTTGCAGCCTGCGAACACACTCCGTGAAGTTTGGTCCTAAGTGTTTTCTCTCTCTCTCTCTGCCTTGCTCCATACAGGAGGCTGTGACGAGCTCTGAGCCCAGGGCCTTGCCGAGATGTGAAGATGGGAGCTTGACCTTCTTCGGTGATACCTCCTCCACCCGATAATCCTCGCCCCAACCTCGCAGTGAGTATTATGCCATCGACCACAAAGACATCAGTGAATGTGTAATGCAAGGCGCTTAATCACGATTCCAAAACACTCTACCGCCCCGAGCCACTGTCACCTTCCGAGCCACTTAACCCCTAATTGCTCCAGATGAGCAGGTCTGCTGTTGTTGTGTGAATGTGTGAGTGAATGGGTGAATGTGAGGCATACGTTGTAAAGCGCTTTGGATAAAAGCTGCTATATAAATGCAGTCCATTTACCAAAGATGGTTTTAGATTATATTACAGTCCGGGCTTCATTGTGGGTCCCGGCCCGCCCACTGAGTCACCTGTGCCCGCCCTGGTTGGACGAGCCCACTGTCGGTGTCGGACTAGCTAAATGTAATTATGGACATTTGGAGACTTAAGACTTGTTGCCTGTGTTGTTGAGTCGAGTTAAATAAATGGAGAAACCCTCCGAAGATATGTATCCCTTTCAGTCTTTTGTTGTTGCGTAAGTGAATGTAAGTGCCTCTCCGCTGTTCAGTTCAGCACCACGGACAGCTCTGAGCGACAGCGTTGTCTTGTACTAGCGGTGTGCTGAGAGATCTTGTTGCAGAGAAACCCTCATTAACAAGAGGCCTTTTTGCTTATACAAAGATATAAAGAAGATAATTGCTTTTCACGAAACAATTCTGTGAACTGACAAGGAAGGAAATGAATAAGCTTTTGTTAGTGAAATATCCTTCAAAAAGTGAAAACTAATGGCTTTCTATTGTGAGTTTTCTTTATTCGTTATGTTGAAAAATCATTGTTTCTCCCGCCGGGTCTGTTTTATATTAAGACGTTTTTGTTTTTTTTGAGCCTCACGGAGAGAATCGGTATATTCATTATAGTGTCATAATGAAGCTCATCAGGGCAGCTGGGGCTGTCGGCACCGTGGGGAGCAGAAGGTATAAATAGGGATGGTTCTTCACCTCTCCGCGTTAGATGCCAAGAGGAATCTCCCTCTTTAATTCAGCCTCCCCGGGCCCCCTAACCCCCCCATCCCCACCCACCCCCCGTCCGCTTTTCCGCTTTTCACCACACAGCTTTTCAGGAAGCGACAGTATAATCTGGCCGCTTCATTCAGAGGGCATCATCAGGGATTGCGTTCTTTTTTATATTCAAGATTAATATTTCAGCAGAGGGCAGCAGGCACTACTACTGTACTTTGTCCTTCTGAGAAAATCCACTTGCAAAGGGATCTTCGCTTTAGGGCGCTTTTGGAAGAGAATCGACCCCAAAACGTCACCCGGGGATGCACTCTCTCCCTATGGGTGACGGGACGGAGACGGGGGCAACGAAACCAAAGAGAGACTTTCTGCTTTATTTCCGCCCACGATAATAGAGTTCACAGTACTATCATCTAGCGTATGGCGTTTACAGCCAGCATTGCATAAACTGTGTGTTTTTCCAAGCGGTACTACTACTGTGTTATGGCTGCATCTGCATTTTCCCTTCAGTACCGATGCTTGGCCATGTCGTATCTTTACATAACAGTATAAGCTGACAGAAGTGGTTTTTGAACTTGCCAGAAGAATGTTGGCAGCTTTTCCTTTCGGTTTAGGCAAGCCATGCTAATTATCTTACCTTTGATACAACTCTCTCTCTCT
>NC_140169.1:144369055-144381643 GCF_963971535.1 Notolepis coatsorum | reverse complement strand
AGGGGATGAGAGGAGAGGAAGAGAGGAACACAGAGCAGAGCAGGCCTGACTGAGGAGAGGAGGAACACCAAGCATGTGCTGCTGGTGAATGAGTTGTGTTAACACCGGAGAGAGAGAGGGGGGGAGGGGGGAGGAGAGGAAGAGAGAGAGAGAGAGGGAGAGGAGAGGAGAGCCTGTGCTGCTTGTGATTGAGTTGTGATGGTTATTAACACCATGAGAGAGAGAGAGAGAGAGAGAGAGAGAGAGAGAGAGAGAGAGAGAGAGAGAGAGAGAGAGAGAGAGAGAGAGAGAGAGAGAGAGAGAGAGAGAGAGAGAGTTTATTTCTCTTAGTTAGCTAAATACGCCGCTCTTTACCCGGCTAGCTGTTCTGAAAACCCCTCCTTGTCACGTTTGATGAATGAGACGCTGTTTCGCCGGAGGAGTCCAGCCCTGCAGGACGACTGGCACTGCAGCGAACTAACAGACACACGGTTACATCGAAAAATTACCATACTTCATGTGGTGTGTGTGTGTCTGGGGCGTATATGTGTGTGTGTGTGTGTGTGTGTGTGTGTGTGTGTGTGTGTGTGTGTGTGTGTGTGTGTGTGTGTGTGTGTGTGTGTGTGTGTGTGTGTGTGTGTGTGTGTGTGTGTGTGTGTGTGTGTGTGTGTGTGTGTGTGTGTGTGTGTGTGTGTGTGTGTGTGTGTGTGTGTGTAGGTGTGTGTGTGTGTGTTTGTGTGTGTGTGTCTTTCCATTTTCCTATTTGTGTGTGTGTGTGTGTGTGTGTGTGTGTGTGTGTGTGTGTGTGTGTGTGTCTGGGTCTTTCCATTTTCCTATTTGTGTGTGTGTGTGTGAATGTATGTGTGTATGTGCACGTGCGTGTATGCGTCGGTGTGTGTGCGTGCGTGCGTGCGCACGCATGTGTGTTTATGTACGTACGTGGTTGTAACACTAGAAGGTTACATTTAACAAGCCTAATAACCCAGCAGGTCTCTACCACCACAACCACGCACCACATTACACCCTGCTGGTGCCCATTTAAACTGCAGGGCCTTGTCTCTCCTCAGGTCATACTTTACAACGTGACACTTCAGGGGCATCACGCGGGGCGGGCGTTCATCCAGTAAACAGTATAGTAAACGGACTGCCTTTATACGCAGCTTTTATCCAAATCGCTTGACAACTTATGCCTCACATTCACCCACTCACTCACACACTGACGGCGGAGGCGACCATGCAAGGTGCCAACCTGCTCATCGGGAGCAGTTAGGGGTTAATGGTCTCTAACTACACACCCTCAAGACCCCTCCGCTCTGCACAATCAAAGCGGGCATGGCCACCCGCATTTCACTGTATGCCCTGGTACTGTATGTGACAAATAAACCTCTTGAATCTTGAATCTTCTAACTACACACCCTCTCAAGACCCCTACGCTCTGCATCTTCTAACTACACACCCTCAAGACCCCTCCGCTCTGCATCTTCTAACTACACACCCTCAAGACCCCTACGCTCTGCATCTTCTAACTACACACCCTCTCAAGACCCCTACGCTCTGCATCTTCTAACTACACACCCTCTCAAGACCCCTACACTCTACATCTTCTAACTACACACCCTCAAGACCCCTACACTCTGCATCTTCTAACTACACACCCTCGAGACCTCTATGCTCTGCATCTTCTAACTACACACCCTCAAGACCCCTATACTCTGCATCTTCTAACTACACACCCTCTCAAGACCCCTACGATCTGCATCTTCTAACTACACACCCTCTCAAGACCCCTACGCTCTACATCTTCTAACTACACGCCCTCAAGACCCCTACGCTCTGCATCTTCTAACTACACACCCTCAAGACCCCTACGCTCTGCATCTTCTAACTACACACCCTCAATACCCCTCCGCTCTGCATCTTCTAACTACACACCCTCTCAAGACCCCTACGCTCTGCATCTTCTAACTACACACCCGCTCAAGACCCCTACGCTCTGCATCTTCTAACTACACACCCTCTCAAGACCCCTACGCTCTGCATCTTCTAACTACACACCCTCAATACCCCTACGCTCTGCATCTTCTAACTACACGCCCTCAAGACCCCTACACTCTGCATCTTCTAACTACACACCCTCAAGACCCCTACACTCTGCATCTTCTAACTACACACCCTCTCAAGACCCCTACGCTCTGCATCTTCTAACTACACACCCTCAAGACCCCTCCGCTCTGCATCTTCTAACTACACACCCTCGAGACCCCTACACTCTGCATCTTCTAACTACACACCCTCGAGACCTCTATGCTCTGCATCTTCTAACTACACACCCTCAAGACCCCTACACTTTGCATCTTCTAACTACACACCCTCGAGACCCCTACACTCTGCATCTTCTAACTACACACCCTCTCAAGACCCCTATGCTCTGCATCTTCTAACTACACACCCTCAAGACCCCTCCGCTCTGCATCTTCTAACTACACACCCTCGAGACCCCTACACTCTGCATCTTCTAACTACACACCCTCTCAAGACCCCTACGCTCTGCATCTTGTAACTACACACCCTCAAGACCCCTCCGCTCTGCATCTTCTAACTACACACCCTCAAGACCCCTATGCTCTGCATCTTCTAACTACACACACTCAAGACCCCTACGCTCTGCATCTTCTAACTACACACCCTCAAGACCCATACGCTCTGCATCTTCTGGCCGCCTCAGACCCACTCTTATCCGAGCTCCGGGAGGGTCATCAAGGAGAAGCTGCTTATTCTCGGTCCTTGCTCCACAATGGTGGAACGAACTTCGGATCTCCTCCCTGGTAAACAAGAATACCCTGAAGACTCTGGCAGGAGCACTCATTCAAGGGTACTACGACTATGCTTGCACCTCATGGTACCAAAGCACCTCAAAGGCACTAAAAACCAAATTACAAACATCTCAAAACAAACTGGTCAGACTACTGCTTGACCTGACTCCTAGAACCCACCTCACCCCTGCACACTTTGCCAACCTAGGATGGCTTAGAGTAGACGACAGAGTACAGCAACTTGCAATGGGCCTGGTCTACAAGATACACTACACGACCAAGGTACCCATGTACATGTCAAAATACTTCCCAAAGGTCAGTGAATACCACGATCACAACACCAGAGGGAGCTCCACAAATCATGTAAAACCCAGATTCGGCTCAAACAAGGGACTAAACACGTTTTGCAATTATGCCACAACAATGTGGAACGCCCTACCCAAAGCTGTAAAGGAATGTGAATCACTACCCACCTTCAAAAACACTCTCAAAGAACACCTACGGGAGACTGCAATTCAAAACTGGCCCCTACAAATGTCCTAACCCAGTTGTACAATAAAGACCAAGCATGGCTTTGTCAGTATTCCAATGTACAGCCCCACCCAACCCCACCCCACCTACCCAACCTCCTCCAATGTACAGTTTCTATGTCAAATGTATGTCAGTATTCCAATGTACAGTGTCCCCCCCCCCAATGTACAGCCCCACCCCACCTACCCAACCTCCCCCAATGCACAGTTTCTATGTCAAATGTATATACACTCTTTTTCTGGATTTTTTAGTATCACAAACAGTACTGTATTTGAAAATCTGGTACGTCATAAATATATAGATGTAGCAGTACTGTCTATCTGTATGTCGTGTGTGTCATATGATGAATTGAAAATGGGGGACCCTGATGGAAACAAGACGAAAGTCTTTCTCAGGTCTGCATCCTCTTAACAATTGTATGTATTGAGCTGCACTGTACTGTACCCATTCTGCAATCTGTTAATAAACTTTTCAATCAATCAATCAAACCAGTCAGGACGGCCGAAACCCGACCAATCTTTTGCTGTCGACCAAAAACACACTTTTTCAATTAAAAAAAGCACTAACCTTCTTACTGTCTTATACTTTCATGCACTCTTCCTACTATACTAACATGTCTTATACTACTAGGCACTCAAGACTGTAACACCCAAGTTGCAGCAGTGTTTGATGAACATTGTTACTCAGCTGTAAGAGTTGTACCCTTCCTGCTGACTCGTCGTACAGAACTTTGGAGAAAAGCGTCAGCATAAATGACAAAATGTAAATGTAAGTGTCTTGCTCAAGGAGCCTGCGGAATCGCACCGGGAACCTTCAGATTACCTGAGCACTCTACCTCTTGAGCCACAGTAACCCCACCGTTCAATGAGGACATTCATTATGTGTATAATGGCCTGCCAACTCACCAGCCTCCAGGAGGAGGAAGACGGGCGGAAAGCTACTTAACCGCTCACTAAAACCAGGAGCAGGATAATGTTAATAAGGAGCGGTTTCTTCCAGGGCTTTGGGGGATTAGAGTCTGTAGCAGGGCTTCTGTTCTCTGTATCTCCATACATAAGACACCCAGATTCAGACGCCTTATACGCCGAGTATCTCGAGTCTTTGGGGCGGCAGCACGGTGGCGTGATGGTTAGCACTGTTGCCTCACAGCGAGAAGGGCCAGGGGTTCAAACCCCAGCAGGGGGGGCCTTTCTGTGTGGAGTTTGCAGTGGTGGAGAGTAAGTCTTTTTTTTCTTAAGTACTGTTACTTAAGTAAAATTTTGAGCTACTTGTACTTTATGTGACTATTTTTATTTTAGGGAACTTTATACTTTTACTCCACTACATTTCAAAGGACATATTGTTCTTTTTACTCCACGACATTTATCTGAACCCATCAGTTACCAGTTACTTTGAAGAAAAGGATTTTGCATAGAAAACATGGGAAATATATTGAAGATTATATACTTTCACATTTGAAGCCTGACAACTTCAAGAAGACGTAATAGAATAGAATAGAATAGAAATACTTTATTCATCCCGAGGGAAATTTGACACTACAAATCACTCACAGTAAACAGTAAACATTTAGGTAGACAAAAACAATTGAGAATGAGAATAAAAATAAGCCTAAGAATAAAATACAGTCCGGGATATACATTTCCTATTTTATATATATACATTCTAATATAAAATATACAGTAGAAAATATACAGAAATATACAGTAAGTGTACAATAAAAGTGTAAATTGTACAATGTCGGTTTAAAAGTAAAAGTCCCTGTGCTCAGTGATGCAGTGAGGCACAGTGATGCATTATAAAGTCTGATGGCTGTCGGAATCTAGGACTTCCTAATCAGAGCAGCATAACTGGACCACATACCACTTTAACATGACCTTTAATCAGAGCAGCATAACTGGACCACATACCACTTTAACATAACCTTTAATCAGAGCAGCATAACTGGACCACATACCACTTTAACATAACCTTTAATCAGAGCAGCATAACTGGACCACATGCCACTTTAACATAACCTTTAATCAGAGCAGCATAACTGGAACACATACCACTTTAACATAACCTTTAATCAGAGCAGCATAACTGGACCACATACCACTTTAACATGACCTTTAATCAGAGCAGCATAACTGGACCACATACCACTTTAACATAACCTTTAATCAGAGCAGCATAACTGGACCACATACCACTTTAACATAACCTTTAATCAGAGCAGCATAACTGGACCACATGCCACTTTAACATAACCTTTAATCAGAGCAGCATAACTGGAACACATACCACTTTAACATAACCTTTAATCAGAGCAGCATAACTGGACCACATACCACTTTAACATAACCTTTAATCAGAGCAGCATAACTGGACCACATACCACTTTAACATAACCTTTAATCAGAGCAGCATAACTGGACCACATACCACTTTAACATAACCTTTAATCAGAGCAGCATAACTGGACCACATACCACTTTAACATAACCTTTAATCAGAGCAGCATAACTGGACCACATACCACTTTAACATAACCTTTAATCAGAGCAGCATAACTGGACCACATACCACTTTAACATAACCTTTAATCAGAGCAGCATAACTGGACCACATACCACTTTAACATAACCTTTAATCAGAGCAGCATAACTGGACCACATACCACTTTAACATAACCTTTAATCAGAGCAGCATAACTGGACCACATACCACTTTAACATAACCTTTAATCAGAGCAGCATAACTGGACCACATACCACTTTAACATAACCTTTAATCAGAGCAGCATAACTGGACCACATACCACTTTAACATGACCTTTAATCAGAGCAGCACAACTGGACCACATACCACTTTAACATAACCTTTAATCAGAGCAGCATAACTGGACCACATACCACTTTAACATAACCTGTAATCAGAGCAGCATAACTGGACCACATACCACTTTAACATCACCTTTAATCAGAGCAGCATAACTGGACCACATACCACTTTAACATAACCTTTAATCAGAGCAGCATAACTGGACCACATACCACTTTAACACAACCTTTAATCAGAGCAGCATAACTGGACCACATACCACTTTAACATGACCTTTAATCAGAGCAGCATAACTGGACCACATACCACTTTAACACAACCTTTAATCAGAGCAGCATAACTGGACCACATACCACTTTAACACAACCTTTAATCAGAGCAGCATAACTGGACCACATACCACTTTAACATAACCTTTAATCAGAGCAGCATAACTGGACCACATACCACTTTAACACAACCTTTAATCAGAGCAGCATAACTGGACCACATACCACTTTAACACAACCTTTAATCAGAGCAGCATAACTGGACCACATACCACTTTAACACAACCTTTAATCAGAGCAGCATAACTGGACCACATACCACTTTAACATGACCTTTAATCGGAGCAGCATAACTGGACCACATACCACTTTAACATGACCTTTAATCAGAGCAGCATAACTGGACCACATACCACTTTAACATAACCTTTAATCAGAGCAGCATAACTGGACCACATACCACTTTAACATAACCTTTAATCAGAGCAGCATAACTGGACCACATACCACTTTAACATAACCTTTAATCAGAGCAGCAGAACTGGACCACATACCACTTTAACATAACCTTTAATCAGAGCAGCATAACTGGACCACATACCACTTTAACATAACCTTTAATCAGAGCAGCATAACTGGACCACATACCACTTTAACATAACCTTTAATCAGAGCAGCATAACTGGACCACATACCACTTTAACATGACCTTTAATCAGAGCAGCATAACTGGACCACATACCACTTTAACATGACCTTTAATCGGAGCAGCATAACTGGACCACATACCACTTTAACATGACCTTTAATCAGAGCAGCATAACTGGACCACATACCACTTTAACATAACCTTTAATCAGAGCAGCATAACTGGACCACATACCACTTTAACATAACCTTTAATCAGAGCAGCATAACTGGACCACATACCACTTTAACATAACCTTTAATCAGAGCAGCAGAACTGGACCACATACCACTTTAACATAACCTTTAATCAGAGCAGCATAACTGGACCACATACCACTTTAACATAACCTTTAATCAGAGCAGCATAACTGGACCACATACCACTTTAACATAACCTTTAATCAGAGCAGCATAACTGGACCACATACCACTTTAACATGACCTTTAATCAGAGCAGCATAACTGGACCACATACCACTTTAACATAACCTTTAATCAGAGCAGCATAACTGGACCACATACCACTTTAACATGACCTTTAATCAGAGCAGCACAACTGGACCACATACCACTTTAACATAACCTTTAATCAGAGCAGCATAACTGGACCACATACCACTTTAACATAACCTGTAATCAGAGCAGCATAACTGGACCACATACCACTTTAACATCACCTTTAATCAGAGCAGCATAACTGGACCACATACCACTTTAACATAACCTTTAATCAGAGCAGCATAACTGGACCACATACCACTTTAACACAACCTTTAATCAGAGCAGCATAACTGGACCACATACCACTTTAACATGACCTTTAATCAGAGCAGCATAACTGGACCACATACCACTTTAACACAACCTTTAATCAGAGCAGCATAACTGGACCACATACCACTTTAACACAACCTTTAATCAGAGCAGCATAACTGGACCACATACCACTTTAACATAACCTTTAATCAGAGCAGCATAACTGGACCACATACCACTTTAACACAACCTTTAATCAGAGCAGCATAACTGGACCACATACCACTTTAACACAACCTTTAATCAGAGCAGCATAACTGGACCACATACCACTTTAACATAACCTTTAATCAGAGCAGCATAACTGGACCACATACCACTTTAACACAACCTTTAATCAGAGCAGCATAACTGGACCACATACCACTTTAACATGACCTTTAATCGGAGCAGCATAACTGGACCACATACCACTTTAACATGACCTTTAATCAGAGCAGCATAACTGGACCACATACCACTTTAACACAACCTTTAATCAGAGCAGCATAACTGGACCACATACCACTTTAACGTAACCTATAGAGGTCAATGGATCGAGAATCGAACGCTCCCAAGCACTGGAATACACAAACGTCATGTAGAATGCATTTTTTTACTTTAGATACTTAAAAAAACACTGTTGCCCTAAGCGACAGTCGCCCCTAACAACTAGTGTTGGCCCCCTGTGTGGCTGCCCATGCTGCTCCGAAATAGTCAGGATGGCTCAAATGCAGAGGACCAATTCCCCCCCAAGAGGATTAATAAAGGTACAACTTAACCCTTTCACTACCACACTACAGAAGGTTAACCTTTCACTACTGTACCAGTGAAAGGGTTAACCTTGCATAGTGTCGCAGTGAAAGGGTTAACCCTTTGGTAGTGTGGTAGTGAAAGGGTTATTGAAAACCTTTATTTATCCCCGAGGGGAGATTCAGATGTCCTTTACGGCATAAACAGTATAACAGCAATTTAAAAACAGCAATTAAAAAACAGTTTATACATAACATACATAACATACACTTATTAGTATGTGTTAAAAACAAGATGGACAAGTATACACAGGGATGAAAATAGCTCAAATAGGACTAAAAAGAACTAAAAAAAAAAGTGGTGAAAAAGAAAAAGAAACAAGTCCAATCATGAATGTGTTGTTAACTAATTAAATTAATTTGTTACAGTCCACAACCCAGCTCCTCCAGTCCACGGCAGTTGGCCCGTCCTGGCCCTGCTTGGTTGTGGAGCCTGATTGCCACCGTCACAAAGGACTGCCCAAAGCACTTTGTGGTATGTCGGGGGGGATGAGTCTGTGGCTAAACGTGGACCGCATTGCGGTCAGCTCATCATAGAGGGGGTGGCAGGGGTTCTCAAGGATAGCATGCAGCTTCCTCCTCGTCCTCCCCTCTGCCACCACCTCCAGACGGTCCAGGTCCGCTCCCACCACAGAGCTTGCTTTTTTTTACCAGTTTGTTTATTTTGTCTGTGTTGGTGTTGGTGTTGCCCCCCCCCCCCAGCATACCACAGCGAAAAAGAGGGCACCCGCCACCACAGACTGGTAGAACATCTGCAGCAGTTTGCTGCAGACATTAAAAGACCTGAGCCCTCTCAGGAAGAACAGTCTGCTCTGTCCCTTCCTGTAGAGGGCCTCTGTGTTGTCCGTCCAGTCCAGTTTGTTGTTCATGAGAACACCCAGGAATTTGTAGTTCTCCACCCTTTCCAGCTCCACCCCCTGGATGATGTTGGGAGTTGGGGGCTTCCTCTTGCACCGCCGATGATCCACCACCATCTCCTTCGTCTTGCTGATGTTGAGCTGTAGGTGGTTTTCCTTGCTCCACGCTGTGAAGCTCTCCACCACAGCTCTGTACTCCTAAGCTCTGTTAACCTTCTGTAGTGTGGTGGTGGTGGAAAGGGTTAAACGTCTGTAGTGTGGTAGTGAAAGTGTTAACGTTCTGTATTGTGGTAGTGAAAGGGTTAACCTTCTGTAGTGTGGTAGTGAACAGGTTAACATTCTGTAGTGTCGCAGTGAGAGGGTTAACCCCTTGGTAGTGTGGTAGTGAAAGGGTTAACCTAACTCTAAATGTGACCTATCTAGGATCCTCCCGGTAGAGTCCTCTCCGCGGGGCGGTACATGATGTCATCGTCTCGTCTCAATATAATAGAGAGCGCGCGGTGAAAGAGCACACTACTGTCCGCATATAGCACACTGTACATCCTCACGCTGTCGCACCTTAAAGGGATAATTCACTTTAGTAGAACTTGTCAAAAATCTCCATTCTTAGCTCTGAAGCTTCTGAATCTCTCTCTATCTCTCTCGCTCTCTCTCTCTCTCTGTCTTTCTCTCTCTCTCTTTCTCTCTGTCTTTCTCTCTTTCTCTCACTCTCTGTCTCTCTCCTCACTCTCTCTCTCGCTCTCTCTTTCTCTCTCTCTCTCTCTCTCGCTCTATATTTCTCTCTCTGTCTTTCTCTCTCTCTCTTTCTCTCTGTCTTTCTCTTTCTCTCTCTCTCACTCTCTGTCTCTCTCCTCACTCTCTCTCTCTCTGTCTCTCACTCTCTCTCCCTCTCTTTCTCTCTCTCTCTCACTCTCTGTCTCTCTCCTCACTCTCTCTCTCTCTCTCTCTCTCTCTGTCTCTCACTCTCTCTCTCTCTCTCCCTCTCTCTCTCTCTCTCTCTCTCCCTCTCTCTCTCTTCATTATGAGATCACTTAAAGATACATATTGAAGAACGAGGAACCTGGGATGCTAATTATACGGCTACAATCGAGGCAAAGTAAAGAATATATCCTATGTGTGCGATGCGGAGTGAGAGATAATCAGCAGATTGGGCCACACCTCACCGCTGTGCCCCCGAGCGCCCTAATGAGATGGATACTTGTTCAAGCAATATAAGGAGGACACGGGGAGGAACATTATTCATGGAGAAGTCTGAATAATAATTTCTTATGGGAGAGCCGTGAATAGCTCTCTCAATATATCTCAGGAGGCGCCGTACGGCAGACAAAAGGAGACGTCTGGAAACCTTGAAAGACTTCTTTTGTATTTCTTTTTGTTTAGAAGATGAATAGCACCACACTTGACACCCCCGGTTTTAGAAAAGACGAGCAAACACTTCACTGCACTTCTTAATGTACTTCTAATGAACTATACTGATTTAATGTATAGATTCAACAGCTGCTTCAGTTGAGGATAACGCGAGGGTTCCCCCGCAAAGGTCTATTGAATATGAAAGGAAATCATTGTTTTCTACAGATCAAATCCCCCACCATCTCTGCCTAAGTGCCCTTGAGCAAGGCACTGAACCCCAAAATCGCTCCAGGAGGCGCTGTCCTGGGGGTGACCCTGCACTCTGACCTCTCTGATTAAATGCATACGTGTCGGGGACTGTGTGTGTGTGTGTGTGTGTGTGTGTGTGTGTGTGTGTGTGTGTGTGTGTGTGTGTGTGTGTGTGTGTGTGTGTGTGTGTGTGTGTGTGTGTGTGTGTGTAACTAGGAGGGATATGAGGACTGTGTGTATGTGTAACTAGGAGGGATATGAGGACTGTGTGTGTGTGTAACTAGGAGGGATATGAGGACTGTGTGTATGTGTAACTAGGAGGGATATGAGGACTGTGTGTATGTGTAACTAGGAGAGAAATGCCAAGGAAACATTTCAATTGCCTTGTCTTCTTCTTCTACACCAACATTGCTCTCTTTTTTTTAATATATTTTATATATATATAAAAATATATATATATAAAAATATATAAAAATATATAAAAATTAGGGCTGTCAGTTTATCGCGTTAATTAGATTAATTAATTACACAGCAAATTATCGCGTTATGAAAATTAACTCAAAATTAATTACAATCTTTTTTTTTTTTTATGTTTTTTTTTTTTATCTCATTCATTCCATAAGAACGTAGAATACACATTACAGACTTTTTTTTATATGGTCCATTTGCATGTTCTTGGTATCTGATTCTAGGGACATATATGGATCTCAGGGAATGTATTCCCAGTGTCAGAAATACTGTGTCTGTTACTAGGCTTGAGTCAATTGTAATGAACCAAATGAGAATATCAATACATTTTTTTTTATCTTTGACTGTGAATAACACTATGGTCAAATTGACCAGACCTGAAAAATCTAAGCAAATTAATAGATGGAAGATGATTAAACAGAAGGTTTTGTAGATACAGTACTGAATTCTGCCATCCGGACACATGCAATTTGAAATATGATTATAGAATATAGAATATCAGGCATAAAATGGTTATGCGATTTAAAATGCGATTAATTAGATTAATTAATTACAAATCCTGTAATTAATTAGATTAATTTTTTTAATCGCCTGACAGCACTAATAAAAATATATATAAATATATATAAAGGCTAATGAAGACATTTGACCCATATCCTCCCCCATATACACAGATACACAGGCTGCACTGGAACATCCACCATCCATCCATCAAGTAAACAACCAGGCCTGCAGGTTGTTGTTAACCCCCAGGGCGACGCCCGCGCCGGTCCGTACGCCGGGGAGCGGTGGAGCAGTGTAGCGGTTTAGGACGCTATAATGAGCCCGGACGCGGGGCGGCCCCCGTGTCTGTCAGGCGCGGTGATGAGTGTTACACGTCAAGGCCTCCGGCTGATTACCGCTGTCGAGGGGCTCGCTCGCCCCCGCCGCCTCGCTCACCTCGTCGGGAGAC